>NC_044274.1:3536949-3773349 GCF_003957555.1 Calypte anna
CTCCAGTGGTTCAAAGACCACTAGGTATCAAAATTTATTAACATTTTAACAAAGGCTTACCCCCAATATCTGTAAGTCTGCAATTTAGTATATTCCTAGGAAACCCCATACCCTAATTTTGTTACTTGTTATGATGGTGTCAGTCAACCTCAGATTGCTGCTGTTCCAAATCACACCAGCCCATAATTAGGTGTTAAAGCCCTAGACTGAAATCCCTCCAGCTAAACCCTTTTAGTCATGAAACTTTGATCAAGTCTGGGTCTAGGAGTCCGGGTCCCAGCTGCATCTGGACTCCTCTCTGAGGAGAGTTTAGAAAGCAAAGGGATTCATTCTGAACCTTGGGACTCAACTCTGCTCATTCTGTTCCCTGATCCCTGTGCAAATCACTCCAACTCCATCCTGATGCCACCACAGAACATTTGGAAAAGACCTCTGAAGATCAGCACGTCCAACAGCCGACGCACAGCCCGCTAAGAAAAATTTTAAAATTATATAATATTTATTAAATTTATTAAAATTATATAATAATTTGTGAATATCTATGCATATGCCCACTAAAACATGCCCTGAAGTCCCTCATCTACATGGGTTTATTTTTAAGTATCTTCAGGGATGGTGACTCCACCATTTCCCTGGGCTGCCAACTTCACCTGTGTAAACCTATTTTATTTTTGCACTTCTGTGTTATTATAGAGTAACATAGACACAGGTATGAAGTTCATAGAGTGATACAAACAAATATGGAGTTTATAGAGTGATATAAACATAGATATGGAGTTCACAGAATGATTTTAACACAGATGGGGAGGGCATGCAGCACATAGGTGCTCAGAAGCCGTGCAGATGTGGTGCTCAGGGACACGGTTTGCCCAGCAGTGAGGTTCCAAAGGTCTTTCCCACCCAATTCCATCAATCATTTCCTCCCATCCCCTTTGTCAGCGCCTACAACCCCACCCCAAACCCCTACCCACAGTCACCACCCGCCCTTGCCCGCGAAGCAAGGCACATTTACGAGAAAACTATTTTTATTTTTTATTTTATTTTTCCCCTCTCAAGTATCTTCGACGACGATTCCTCAGCCGACTTCCAAAACCCTTTCCTGAAGCCGGGGCAGCTGCTCCCCCCCCTCAGATCCCCTCAGAGCTGCGCTCCCTCCCCTCTCCTCACCCCAACGGCCGCCGCCGCTTCCCGCCCTCTGCCCCTCAGGGCCCCGCGGGCTGCCCCCCGCGCTGCCTGACGGACACTACCGGAGCCCCAGCGTGGGGGGGGACAGGGACGGGGACACACACCGACCCTTGAGGGCTCAACGCCTCCTCCCTTCCCGGCTTGGCTGCCGCCATGGCTACCGTGCCGGCAGAAGGCGGGCACCGGCGCTGCGTTGGCCGGCACCGACGCTGGGTTTGGGTGGTACCAACGCTAAATTTGGGCAGTACCGACGCTAAGTTTGGGCGGTACCGACGCTGGTTTTGGGCGGTACCGTCTCGGTGAGGGCCCTGCGGGGCAGTGAGCAGTCCGCAGAGGAGGTGGCGGGAGGTAGGTTGGTCCCGGGAAGCACTGGGGGGTGTGGTGTGGGTGTTCTCTCTCCCTCGGTGTTCTCCCCTCTCGTCCGAGTGGTCCCGCCCGCTTTCTCCTGGAGTAGAATGGCGGGCGGAACCATCTGGGCACGGGAGAAGGGAGCGCGGCGAGAGTTCCCCCTCCTGAGAATGGACCTGCCCGCTGTTAAGCGGCGGGAAGAGGCGGTACCATCTCACCGGGGGGGGGTGGGGTATCCATATATCCTTACTCCTATGGCAAGGTGAGGGAAAAGCATGGATCCTTGAGGGCGTTATGGGTCAGGGGAACCGCCCCGGGGTTCTGGGGGCGAGCAGGGAGGGACTCGGTGGGGCTGCTCCTCAGGGGGCAGTGGCAGCCTCCTCCCATCCCCCCTCCTGGGGGAGCCGGGTGGGCTTGTGCCGCGCTCCCCTCAGCGCAGCCCGACCCAAGCCGGGGCTTCTCTGCCGCGTTGTCCCGGGGATCCTCGGTGCTTTCAGGGGCTGCTGGTTCGCTGCCCGGGTTGTGGTGTCACCCGAGGACAAGGCCTGGCTTTGGCTGGTGGCTCAGTGGTGGTGGGATCTGGGTGTGAGGGAACAAGGAGGCGGGAGTTGATGGTTCTGCCATGGAGAAGGGGGTCCCTCGGTGGCTGTCAGTGCCCTGGACACAAGCTGAGGGGTGAGATTTAAGTTAAAATAGGAGAAAATACTTCTTCGGTCCGAGGGTGACACAGCACAGGAATGGATTGCCCAGGGAAGTTGTGAAGAGTTCATCTTTGGAGATACTCATGACCCAGCTGGATGTATTCCTCTCAAACCAGGTCTCAGGGATCCTGGCTGTAGAGCCAGGTTGGACCCAGATGATCCTCAGGGGTCCCTTCCAACCATTTTGGGACTCTGTGTCATCCTGTGATTCCAAGCCTTCCACTTTCTAAGGGGTCAGTGCCCCTTAGAGTGGGAGAGACCCATGAGGGATTGGTCCCTCCTGTCCTGATGAGCCTGAATCATTATATGGCTTCATCGTTTTGCTGTAATGCCAGCTCAGAGGGGAGGTTCCTCTGAGGTGTTGGGCTGCCAGGGTGAAAACTGAGGTGCTGCAGGTTTTTTAGGACTTGCCAGGCTGTGAGCTTTAAGTTTAAAATTAGGCTATGATGGGGAAAAAATAAAAAAACTGGTTCTGCAAATAACTTCCATGCTGCCAGGGTAAATGAGTAGGAGACCCAATGTAAATTGAGGGTAAAACAGGAATAATAATAATAATAATAATAATAATGAAAAAAACCCATCTTATTTCTGCTAAACTAGGATATTCTGTCTCTGTCCTTAGCTGTGCTACCCACACGGTGCAGTTGTTTTGCTAGAGAATTTATACAACAGCACCTTCTCCAGTCCCCCTTTTTCATCTCTCTCTGCACTCCAAATTCCCAGTGTTGAAATGCCTGGGGGAAGAGAGGTTGTTTGGTGGGTTGGGTTTTTTTTTTGCCATGGGGATAATGTTCCTTTGCAGGATCCATTCTGCTCATAGACTTGGTCTACAGTATTTTATTCAGAGGTGTCTTAGAAACCTGGTGTCTTAGGAACCTGGTGCCTTCTTTTCCCATGCAGCTGATGAAGCTCCTTTAGGAATTTTGCTGCCAGCTCTGTCTCATAGGAACTTAACCTTGGCCTATGTACCCACAGCCATACTAGAAGGTTGGGATTTCTTTCTTATTGTAGGAATAATGAAAGTGGAATCCCTGAGCATCTGTCTTGTGCCTCAGACATGGAGTTCACCTGATCACTGATGGACTTTTATGCAAAACTTTTCCCGAGAGAAATTCATATTTATTAAGGCAGGATCTAGGAGTGGTGGTGACTGTTCTGTTTTTTTTTTTTAAAAGTGCCCCTGTGTTATGTGTTCAGTCTGTCACCCAAACAGCTCAACTAAACCAGGGATGACTTGCTAGTGGTGACAGATCAGATGGATGGAAAAAAAAAAACTTCTTTATTGGGCACCTGCGAAGAAAAAACTCGCCAGATTTTCTTCTGGAGCAAAAAACCACCACTTGCAGCAGACATAGGAGAAATACTTGTTTCTCAAGAGAGCTTTCTAGCCAGCTGACTTGCACATAACCTCACTGTTTTCTTCTGCAGTGCCTTTTGAGTCCTGGCTTCTGTTTTGCACCGAGGTCCTGGACCTGTCTGGGGGATGCAGAACCTCGCTGTAGAAAAACTGTGTGACTGTTGCCTTTGCAAGAGGAGGCAGTGACTCTTTGAGTAGCCTTAGTGCCTGAGAACTTCTAGACTAAACCCACACACCTAGGAGTGAGGGGACACCTGAGTTACCTCACAGGCAAAACCTCACTTTCAAAAATAACAATACTCACTTTTTTTTTTACAGAGCATTTGAAGCATTTTAGTCAGAGCGCTGGGTCAGTGCTTCGTGTTACTGTATTTATTTTTGCTTGAAATTGAATTTTCACTTTTTTTTTTTTGTGTTGGTGGGACTTGCCCAAATGTGCTTGCTGAGGCCTTGAACCAGCAATCCCAAACCTAATGATCCTCTTCCTCACAGGCTCCCTCATTTAGAGAATTATTGTTTTTTTTCTTTGACGCGCACAAATAAAGGCGCTTAAAAAAAAACAAACAGCACCTGATTTCCATATCTAGAGTCTTGGGGAAAATACCACCCCATCAATTATGCATTTTTTTTTTTTTAATTTTTTTTTTTTTTAAAAAACACTGCCTTTTATCTCTCTGTCTGAAGGGGCCCATTAAGCACTGCGAGTAATGTTCTGAGTAATACCGGGCTTGGCACAAATGAGGCGCTTAACTGAGTTCCTTATTTTTATTATCCATTGTCTGCTAACCAGTTTATTTTTGTTGTTGTTCCATTTATTTGCCATTTCCCTGGGGAAGGCAGGATGGCAGCTCGGCGTGTGCTGAAAGCAGTCTTGGTGGATCTCAATGGCACACTTCACGTTGAAGACTCAGCTGTGCCGGGCTCACAGGAAGCTCTTAAAAGGCAAGCGACCTTTTTCCCTGTCCTCTGGATAAGTTTTGGCAATCCTAGTTCCACAAAGAGGCTTTGATGAGTAAACAGGCCTGAAGCTTCTGCTTTTTTAAGCTTTTGTGGGTAAGCAAATGCCTGGTGAAGTTCTGTTTTTATTTACAGCTGTGTTAATACACAGAGGAACCAGGTGTTGGAAGTGTTGTCATCTATCACCCAGTCCCCTGGCAGTTCTCCTAAGTTGGTCCCTGTGTCTTTTCTAGATAAAAATGGACAATATTCAGAGTTTTTCTAACTCAAATGGGATGGTAGCCTCAACCAAAATGGAAAATGGTGAAATTCACCTGAACTAGGGTAAACATGAAGAAGAAATTTGATGGTTCAGTTTTCACCCCCTGTGTCATCCCAGTGCTTTTAGGGAAGTTTTGGGTCCCCACATACATCACCAATCATGACAGCATCCTCTGGGCCACAGCCAATGCCTCGCAGAGCTTCTAGGAAAAAAGTTTTCTCTGGCTTCCCCACCACTGTTGCTTTGGTGTCCGTGGCATATTCCAGCCCAGTCACAAAAGGTCCAGGCCCCAGACACAAACCATCTTTTTTCTTGAAATATCTGGCTTTATGTATAGCTATAAGAGGAGCACCGTCCAAAATCAACCTAAGAATGAAGGAAGAAAGTACAAAAAAAAATGTATTAAACCCCACCCCAAATATCCTATGGAGCCAGGCTGAGGGAATTGGGATTGTTCAGCCTGGAAAAGGCTGCAGGGAAACCTTGGAGCAGCTTCCAGTGCCTGAAGGGGCTCCAGGAAAGCTGGGGAGGGACTTGGGACAAGGGCAGGGAGGGATGGGATGAGGGACAACAGTTTCAAGATGAAAGAGGAAGAAATTGTTGAATTTGAGGGTGCTGAGCCCCTGTGCCAGGTTTCCCAGAGAAGCTGTGGCTGCCCCATCACTGGCAGTGTCTCAGGTCAGGTTGGATGGGGCTTGGAGCAACCTGGGCTGGTGGGAGGTGTCCCTGCCCATGGAAAGAAAGGGCTTGGGAATGGATGAGCTTTGAGGTCCCTTCCATCCCAAACCATTCCATGATTCTGTGAATTAGCCCATCTACACCTAAGCTATTTCAGCTCAGCTTTTCCTCAGTGCTTTTAATTACAGGCACCTGATTTTATGTCTGAGCCCTTAGGCCTGTGGTGCCCTGCAGTGGAATAACAGAATCCTTTGGCCTGGTGAGCAAGGCATCCATTGCAAAGTTCTCATCTCACTTCGTCTTTCAGCCAAGGCTTTGCTTTATGATATTTAAAGTTTCTGCTTGGTAAACAGCCTCAGCCACTTTTAAGTTTGAGAAACATCTGGTAGTACAGCCCAACTTTTGTGGGAATTCAAATATATTAATAAGCAGAACAGTTAAGTACCACTTTCTCTTCTAATGGAAGGTGCCTAAAGAAACCAAGGCATAATAAAATTACTTAATCTGTCTGAGTCAGTGGCAAAATAGGCTATGCAACTCCAGGGATCTTTGTACTGTGTTATGACAGACTTTTCCTGGAGAAGACATCTTGGAGTGGATGAATTAAAAGAGAAAGTGATGAACACCATCATGGTGAGTGAGGGAGGACACCTTAAGGTGCTGGGACAGTAAGAATTAATCAAGGTGGAGGAACAGGGTTAAATTAAGGATGAGACATTTTTCCTGGAGTTGTGTTGGCTGCTTAAGTTTTTATAAAACTAGGCTGTTTCTCAGAGGAAAAGTTGAGAGAAGGGTTAGGAAACTTGGCGTTTATTTTCACAAATAATTCTGTGAAAATTATAATCTCCTAAAGGTGCAATATTGCAGGGAAGTAAAACTAACGTGTCGGGTGCTCATTCATTACTGATCTCTTCACTGGACTTTCTCTGGCTGGTGTTTCGTGCTGCAGGGAGAACTTGTGCCAGGTTGCTTGGCACGCAGCTTGCTTAGGGAACAAGTGTATAGATTCCATTTTTAGTGTTACTTCTCAGCATTCAGGTCCATAGGGAAAAAAAAAGAGTAAAAAATTTCTTTTTATTAGCAACCAAGGGGCTTTTTTTCCACACTCACACTTGGGAAGAGTCAGTGTATCTGACAAAAAAGAGAAAGAAGTGTCAGGTGCAGGGTTGACCAACTTTATTCTGATGTTCTCCATGCAGTCCTGATGCCAGTGGTTGTTTCTATAGCAACAAAGAGGGAAAGAGATGGTGGGGGAATAATTAAAGGGAGCACTATTGAAATTGTCACTTAAAATTATTTGATTGTTTGGTAGCTCGTACTGTCAGTGTAGGGCTATAATGTGGTTTTATGGGATGTTGGTGCTCCTCAGGAAAGGGATAAATGGCTGCAAGAGCAGACATAAAATTGTCACCCAGGTGGCAGGGGCTCTGAGAGCATCCTGCAGCTCTTAATAAACCCCAGCTGCTGTAAAATTCACCCAGGACATGGAGTGCAGTGTATTAATTTAGTAACAAGTTTCTTCTGTTTCTTTATTTTGGTTCAGGATGCTGCTGATCCACGACACTGGGCTTGTTTGTTTATTGTCCAGTTTGAATTAAAAGGCTTTTCAAACCTGTTACTGCTGGTCACAGTCAGTGATCCATGTCACTAATGGGTGAGGGGATCAAGTGCACCCTCAGTCACTTTGCAGGTGACACCAAATTGGGTGGGAGTCTTGTTCTGCCTGAGGGCAGGGAGGCTGCAGAGGGAGCTGGACAGGCTGAATTGATGGGATGGGGACAATTGTATGAGGTTCAACAAGACCAAGTGTTGGGTCCTGCACTTGGGTGACCCCAACCCCAGGCAATGCTCCAGGCTTGGGGCTGGGAAGTGCCCAGAGGGAAAGGAGCTGGGGGTGTTGGTTGATTCAGCTGAACAGGAGCCAGGGTGTGCCCAGGTGGCCAAGAAGAATCCTAGCTTGTGTCAGCACTGATGTGGCCAACAGGAGCAGGGCAGGGATTGTCCCCCTGTGAGGCTGCACCTGGAATCCTGGGGTCAGTTCTGGGCTCCTGAGGACAAGAAGGACATTGAGGGGTTGGAGTGTGTCCAGAGAAGGGCAAGGGAGCTGGGGAAGGGTCTGGAGCAGAAGTCTGCCCAGGAGCAGCTGAGGGAGCTGGGGGTGTTGATCCTGGAGCAAAGGAGGCTGAGGGGAGACCTTGTGGCTCTCTGCAAGCCCCTGAGAGGAGGTTGGAGCCAGGGGGGGTCGGGCTCTGCTCCCAAGGAAGAAGGGATGGGAGAAGAGGAATTGAGCTGGAGGTTTAGATTGGAGCTTGGGAAGAATTTCTCCCTGGCAAGGGTTGTCAGGGCCTGGCCCAGGCTGCCCAGGGCAGGGCTGGAGTCCCCATCATTCCTGGAGGGATTTGAAAAAAACTCGTGGACATGGCTCTTGAGGATATTGTTTAGCTGGCATGGTGGTGTTGGGTTCAGTTGGACTTGAAGATCTGAGAGGTCTTTTCCAGCCTTAATGGTTCTGTGGTTCAGCTCTGAACAAGGTGAAATATGTCAACCCTGGCAGGGCCTCAGGTTTTTCAGTAACAGGGAAGATGGAAAAAGTTTCCCCTTGTCAGGGACTACTCCAGTAGTCACTTCAGACCACGAAGAACATTGTCACTTGTGCCTGGCTGTGGCAAAAATGAAGCTTGTGGGACACTTCACAGAGTTCATTTCAAACTGAGGCAGGAGTAAGGGAAAAGTGGGAGCTTTCAAAGCCCTGGAGATGTGGTGCTGAGGGACACGGGGCAGTGGTGACCTTGGCAGTGCTGGGGCTAAGGGTTGGACTGGGTGATCTTAAAGGTCTTTTCAAACCAAATAATTCCATGATTCTGTCAGTGTGTCTGTTACTGCTATGAAGTTTGGAATCACCACTTTCCTCCTGACATTTCTTGGTAGAAGCCAAGCAGGAGAAAATTTTTGTCCCTGTGGCTGCGAGCATCTGCTTCACATGTCCCATCAGTCCTCAGAAGTTCTCAACTTGGTGATTCCCATGAGACACGAGTCCCCTGGGTACAGTTTTTTTAATAATTTCACACAGAGGGTCCTTTTTCACTCTCAGAGAGACACAAACTGAAGGACACTCTGGCTCACTGTGGGTTTTTTTTCCTTCACCCTCCAGGCTGCGCAGCGCTCCCGTCACCGTTCGTTTCGTGACAAACACCACCAAGGAGTGCAAGAGGGACCTGCTGGAGAGGTTGACCAGACTGGGGTTTGACATTGCTGAAAATGAGATCTTCACCTCTCTGACAGCAGCCAGAAATCTTCTGGAGCAAAAGCATGTGCGGCCTCTCCTCCTGGTGGATGATAAGGCCCTGCCTGACTTCACAGGTGAGATGGTCAGGAAGCTGTGAGGAATGTTACTGAGCAGCTAAGGAGACACAGTGCTGTCCCTTTTGTGGAAAGGCTGCTGTTTGTGTACTGCTAGCCATTAGGAAGCCCAAAATGTGGAACTTTCCTGAGTCAGGAAGGTCTTTTCTTCTTTTTAAATTACTGTGGAAGCAGTCTGAAGTCATAGCTTCTTGAGGAGTAGTGGAAACAGCAACCAAAGCCTTGAGGTAGTCAGGGATTTGGATAAAAATCAATATTTTTAAATTCATTTCCATTGCAAAATTAATAGTTCTCATCACTAGGTCATTGGAGATGTATTGTACCTACCAGTGCTGATTTGTTTTGTAGCAAGGCTGTGTCAGTTTATTGGAAATCAGGTGTCCCTCAGCTATTGTGTACAGATTTTGCTTGCAGAGAGCTGAAAAGCCAGTGTGTGGGCACACACAGGATGCTCCTTCTGTCCTGTTATTAAATGTGGAATCTCCAGGTAGTTATAGTCACTTATCTTGGATCTGCTATCTAGATCTCACTCCATGTACTTTGACTCCTTACCTGGGGACAGAGTGTTCATCACCCTGACATCTCTAAAGCCCTGGTTAAAACTTGCTTTACATCCCAGATGTTCCCATTTCCCTCCCTCAACAACAAGGGGAATAGAAGGAAATATATCCTAACTCAGACATGCCTGGCAGGTGTCTGAAGCTGGGACAGGTTTAACCAAACTGTTGTTTCAAGAGAACTGAAGATACATTTTTAACACATTCAGAGTTGAAAACCATATATTGTTTATTCAGTCTTTTATTTAAAGGCAAGGCAGCAAAAATGTTGCTGCTCCCTGCCCCTTTCTTTGTGAACTGATGATGAACTTCAGAGAAATAACACCGCCATCAGTATTCTGTATTTGTGTTCCCTTCTTGGGAAGGCTTTCTTGGGTCAGAAACAGCCAAGACAGCAGCTATTCCAATGGGAGATATTTAAATCCATTTAATCTGCCTGTTTTGGGGATCTTTCCCTCAGTTCTACAGTAGCTGTTTCTGCTGTAAAATGGTAAAATCAGTGATACCAGCAGAGTATATTGGTGACCTTATCTGTGTCTTTGGGACTGCATTGTTCTGTTCCTTTTTGCTGCAAGCAGTTTGGCACATACTCACCACTGCTCTTGAAACACTGAAGTACAATGGAGGAAGCTTCAGATTCCTATTTGTGGCTCCTTGTCATGGTCCAAAGGATGGAAATGTGGAGATTCTTGTTGGATCCCAGCAGGACAAAGTAAAGATAACACAACATCAGGTGCAGTGACACAAACAGAAAGCCATAGTTGTTTACCTAATCCTGCAAAGAGAGAGAAAAGAGAAGCATAAAATGTTAGGGGTTGGAAGGGACCCCTGGAGATGATCCAGTCCAACCCCCCTGTCACAGCAGGATCCCCCAGGAACAGATCCAGGGGGGTTTGGAAGCCTCCAGAGCAGGAGACTCCACAACCTCTCTGGGCAGCCTGGGCCAGGGCTCCCTCACCCTCACAGGAAAGAAGTTTCTCCTCATGGTGAGCTGGAACTTCCCATGTTCTACCTTCACCCCATTATTCCTTGTCCTGTTCCTGGGCACCACTGAACAGAGATTGGCCCCTTCCTCTTGCCCCCCACCCCTCAGATATTGATGGACATTCAGAGATCCCCTCTCAGCCTTCTTTTCTCCAGGGCTCTCACTCTTTCTGCCCAGCAGAGATGCTCAGGTCCCTTCATCATACCCATAGCTCTCCCTTGGACTCTCTCCAGTAGATCCCTGTCTCTCTTGAACTGGGAAGCCCAAAACTGGAGCCAGTATCCCAGGTGTGGTCTCCCCAGGGCAGAGCAGAGGGGGAGGAGAACCTGGATCTGCTGGACACACTTTTCCTGATGGACCTTAGGATACCTCTTGGCCACAAGGGCACCTTATTGACCCAGGGGGAATTTCCTGTCCACAGAGAGGAAGAAAGGGAAAATCACCACCCAAAGATCCAGCAGCATCCCACCCATTACACTGCTACCAGACTGTTCTTAGCAAACCTGTCTTTAAAGTTGGTCAGAGATGGAGGACTGTGATCCATTGTTTGCTAAAGGACCCAGATGCTTTTGAGTGGTGTCCCAAATCCACACAGCATCTCTTGAGCCTGCATTGTGCCAACTGAAGGACATGGAGCAGGAGACAGCAGCCAGCAGGCTGTGGTCTCACAGGAGACCCAGGAGCTGGAATTCTCCCAGTAAAGGTGCAGAGGATACACTGTGTGAGGGCAGAACAACCCCAGCAAGGGCAGCTGATATTTAAACTCCCTGTCTGGTATTTCTGCTGCTCTTGCTGGTTCTGTTCTGTTCAGGAGGACAAAGGAGGTGCAAGCTGTTCTGGAGGAGACTAAACAAAAATTGGCTTTTCAGAAGAACCCAAAATAATGTAACAAATGTTAGGTCATGCTGTAACACCATCTGAACCATCACAGCCAGGCTGACACGTAGAACAAGAGGCCAAAATTTACCCCAAAATGGAGTTTTCTGTGAGCAGGGGAAATAGGCAATCTGGATGGAATTCACTTGTCTTCTTTTTTTTTTTTTTTTACTGTCTTGCAGATTAATGTAAGTAGAGATTATCTCAGATAACAAGAAGTTGATAAATTGAAAAAGTGATTTGTGTGGTCTGCTGTGTTTTGGTGGGGGCAGTGAGAGGATCACTGCTGTCAGGGCTGTCAAAATGCAGCTTTGTGTGCACAGTGAAGAACAGCAGAGTGTGGATAAATCAACACCTTTTCCTTATTTCTAGAAGCCATAAAACTGGCCCGGGTGATGTGTCTGAGTCAGAAAAACCTGGGTTTTGATGTCCAGTGGTGCATTGCACTTGTTGACTGTGTGCTGCTAAGCAGGGGGAAAATTCTCTTCTCTCAGAGTCATGGTTTGGTTTTCCAGGGATAGCCACTGATGACCCCAATGCAGTGGTGGTTGGATTGGCCCCTGAGCACTTTCACTATGAGATGATGAACAAAGCCTTTCAGTAAGTCAGCTCCTCCTCAGGGATTTTTGGGTGGGGGCTTTTTGTGTTGGGCTCTGTACCTCTGCACAGGTGAGGAAATGCTTCTGGTAGGGGGAGATGAAACTGGGAGCAAAATCACCATTATGGAGTGTGATGATGGTGTCTCTGTGCCTGAGAGAGAATGAGGGCTTGGACCTTCCAGGTGCTACCACAGGGAAGACAACATGAGCCAGGCTGAGAGAATTGGGGTTGTTGAGGCTGGAGAAGAGAAGGCTGCAGGGAGAGCTTAGAGCACCTTCCAGTGCCTGAAGGGGCTCCAGGAAAGCTGGGGAGGGACTTGGGACAAGGGCAGGGAGGGATGGGATGAGGGGGAATGGCTTTAAATTTAAAAGAGGGGAGATTGAGATGAGATCTTAGGAGGAAATTGTTGAATGTGAGGGTGCTGAGCCCCTGTGCCAGGTTTCCCAGAGAAGCTGTGGCTGCCCCATCCCTGGCAGTGTCTCAGGTCAGGTTGGGTGGGGCTTGGAGCAACCTGTATGGAGCAAAATATATTTAAAAAATTAAAAATGTATTAAACTACCCCCCAAATATCCTGTGGTGTCAGGCTGAGGTAATTAGGATTGTTCAGGCTGGAGAAGAGAAGGCTGCAGGGAGAGCTTAGAGCACCTTCCAGTGCCTGAAGGGCTCCAGGAAAGCTGGGGAGGGACTTGGGACAAGGGCAGGGAGGGATGGGATGAGGTGAATGGTTTCAAACTGGGAGAGGTTGAGATTTAGGTTAGAGATTAGGAAGAAATTCTTGTTGTGAGGGTGCTGAGACCCTGGAAGAGGCTGCCCAGAATTTTTTTGGCTGCTCCATCCCTGAGGATGATTGAGGTTGGACATTGGAAATAGATTCTTGAATGTGAGGGTGCTGAGCCCCTGTGCCAGGTTTCCCAGAGAAGCTGTGGCTGCCCCATCCCTGGCAGTGTCTCAGGTCAGGTTGGATGGGGCTTGGAGCAACCTGGGCTGGTGGGAGGTGTCCCTGCCCATGGAAAGGGCTTGGGAATGGATGAGCTTTAAGCTCCCTTCCAACCCAAACTAGTTAGGGATTCTAGGATTTAGGGCCTTAACGATGGACTCCAGGCAGTCCAGCTCTGGTTTTCACATATAAATAAAGTATAGGTGTACAGGCAGAGTTGGTGTTGAGGTGAGAAAGTTCAGGAATGTTACAAGAGGGAACACAGAAAAACAAGGGTATTGTGAAGTATTCAGGAGATGGCTCCTGCATTCAGACCTTATCATTCAGAGATAAAATATTACTCTAAGAGAAGGAAATCCAGTATTCAAGGCAAATTATTCCTTATGCAGGACTTCTGGCAGTATCTTCTGAAGCATCTCATGTTCAGGAGTGGCCAGCATAATATGAAGGAATACATGAACTATGGATCTGATCTGGTCTGTCTTATTTCTAAAGATCTTTGTTTTGTGTGTTGATTAAGGGGTTAAGTCAGGTAAAATTCGTCTGTGACTGTCCACAAGCAACGAGGCAATAGTGAGTGCAGAGGTGTGTAGCCATGCATCCTTCTCTCCAGTCCTAGCTCAGCACAGCCCTCTGGATTTTAACTTGAAAAAGACCTTGAAGAGCCTTGAACAAGAGCTTGCAGCCCTGGTGAGACACCTTTTGTCTGCTGTGAAATGCACAGAGAGAAGTGAGTGGAACATCCCACCCTCCCCTGCCTCCACTTGGTTTCCCTGGTTGCTCTCTGAGCCCTTTCCACTCTTGGCTCATGGGATGATGGCTACACCACAACATTTTTCCCCTTGGAATCTGAAAAACACTCATCTCCAGCACCTTTACCTGTCTTTATAACCACTAAATCCAAAGTGAGTGTATCAGTTATTGCTCTGATAGAGCTCCTTGTAGTAGGGAAGCCAAAGGTGCCCTTTTCTGTGTGCCACCTCAGTGTCATTAGGACAGGTACTGACCCAAACCGACTCTCTGGCAACCTCAGGGGTGCACAATGCCAGTGGCATTGATTTCAGAGTTTTACAGCCCACTCAGGAGTGGCCTCTTATTTCACAACTGCATAAATTTAACCCCTTGTGTATTCCAGTGCTTACATCATTTTATTTATTGATATTTCTGTCATTAATACATTGGCCATCAAATGCTTGTCATTAGCTGCCTCAGGATGGGGACCAGGACACTCAGGGGACCCAAAGTCATCACATGCAGTGTCCCTGAGGGCACTAGGGAAAAAAAAACCAACTTTATTCCACAGAAGAAACCCTGCAGAACTGTCCCTCTGGAGGTGGGTGAAGTTGTCCCAGGCTAGATTTGGGTTTTTTGCATTAAACACAAAGCAAGAGAAAGCAGGGAAGGTGCTGAAGGCCAAACCAAGTGCTGTGCAGTCCATGTTGGTTGTTGGCCACAACAACCCCATGCAGCGCTACAGGCTGGGGACAGAGTGGCTGGAGAGCAGCCAGACAGAAAGGAAGCTGGGAGTCTGGCTTGCCAGGAAGCTGAAGAGGAGGCAGCAGTGTGCCCAGGTGGCCAAGAAGGCCAATGGCATCCTGGCCTGTATCCAGAACAGCGTGGCCAGCAGGTCCAGGGAAGGGATTCTGCCCCTGTGCTCAGCCCTGGGGAGGCCACAGCTTGAGTCCTGTGTCCAGTTCTGGGCCCCTCAGGAAGTTCAGGAAGGAGATTGAGGTGCTGGAGCAGGTCCAAAGGAGGCAACTGGGCTGGTGAAGGGACTCGAGCACAGACCCTATGAGGAGAGGCTGAGGGAGCTGGGGGTGTTGAGGCTGGAGAAGAGGAGGCTCAGGGGAGACCTCATCACTCTCTACAACTCCCTGAAAGGAGGCTGGAGCCAGGGGGGGGTTGGGCTCTTTTCCCAGGCAACTCTCAGCAAGACAAGAGGGCACAAAGGGTCTCAAGTTGTGCCAGGGGAGGTTTAGGTTGGAGCTGAGAAAGAATTTCTTTCTGGAGAGGGTGATCAGCCCTTGGAATGGGCTGCCCAGGGAAGTAGTGGATTCTCCGTGTCTGGAGCTCTTTCAAAAGAGCCTGGATGTGGCACTGAGTGCCATGGGCTGGGAACCACGGGGGGAGTGGATCAAGGGTTGTACTTGATGAGCTCTGAGGTCCCTTCCAACCCAGCCAGTTCTATGATTCTATGTGCCCACAAGAAACATATTCAGGGTGCAGCATGAAGCATCTCTTACCCAGAGCTCTCTGATCACCCTGCCTGGTGCAGACACATTCCCAGCTGCTTGTCTGCCTGCAGGAAGATTTCATCCCCCTGTGAATCTTTCCTGGATTTTCCTGGTGTTTTCCTGATCCTGTGTTGCAGAGACCCCAGGATGGGCTCTGTGATCTTTAACATCTCCCCTTCTTGTTCTGGGTTTTTCCCTCTGTGAAGGATAAAATGTTTTGCTGGTGTCAATTTTTGTTTGGTCTCATGGAATTATTAACTGCTGGCCACATTTTGATGCTCTGTCCATATTCCTTATCCTTTACTGCTCAAATAATTCACTCACGTGGGATTGCTCAGAGCAAAAGTGCCAGGTGAATCTGAATAAATGCAGATATTCAGAGCATTGGTGTCTGCATCTGAGCTGGTGTCCTGGGCTCCTGGGGGAGAGAGGAGGTACTTGTAAAGCATCACACATTTTTCCCCTAGTAATGCTTAAAATAGGACAGTTGAACTGTGTCCTAGAAGTGTTTTTTCTCCTTTTCTCTGACTGTGAAGAGCCCAGGCTGACTAATTATCTGGTAGGCAACCCCTCACTTGATATCCAGCATTAAGTTGGGTAAATCTAACCCAATATGATTCCCAAAATGAACTCCACAAAAGTCAGGCCATTCTCTAGGCACCATTTGAAATGGCTGAGACTAAATTTTTCTCTTTTTTTATTTTTTTTTTTCTTGTATATGTGGGATTTTCATGCCACGTTGAAAAGAATTCAAGAATTCTCTCAGGTGAGATCTTCCCTGCAAACTGTGGGATGCAAGTGGCTGTGGTGCTGCTGTTCAAATTAAATTTTTCTGTATCCTAGAGGCATCCTCCCACTGTGAATGTGTCTGGCTGCTCACAGATAACACATGCCAGCCCTCCTCTGGCTGAGCTTGCTTTGGAAGGCATTGATTCAACAGAAGTGTTTTGGGATAAGTAAGTGAAATGAAATATTATCATTTATGTACTGCTCAGAGTACCCAGGTTGGAAGCAGCAAACATCCTCCAAGGAGGATACAGCTCACCTGTGGCAGAGCTGCAGCAGAGCTCCAGAAAGGCAGTGAAGGGGCAAGCCAAGAGTTTGTTTGTTCTCTTAAAGCCTTTTTTTTTATTTCTCTTTTTTTAAATCAGCCAGAGCTAAGGGGCAAATAAATTCAAAGTTTCCCTTCCACCTCCCAGCTTTCCCAGTTCCATTCCCACCTTGTGGTGTTGCAGACTGGAGCTGCTTCAGTACCTGAGGGAGGTGCTGTGAGATGGAACAGGGACCGCCTGGCAGTTGTCAACTCAACTTCTACACCTCCTCTTTGGGAGTTTGGGTTTTGTTGCACCAACACTGAGGCTGGGAGAGGACTGCAGTTACTTTGCTGCCCAGGGTTTTACCAGGCAGACAGGGGTGACCAAGTAGTGAGGTTTCAGGAGGTGCTGATGGAGATTTGGGGAGCTACAGCAGTTTGGTGAGCTCACGGATGACACCAGGCTGGGGGGGAGTGTGGATCAGCTGGAAGGCAGGAGGGCTCTGCAGAGGGACCTGGAGAGACTGGAGAGTTGGGCTGATTCCAACGGGATGAGGTTCAACATTTCAAGTGCCAGGTCCTGCACTTTGGCCACAAGAAGCCCATGGGGAACTCCAGGCTGGGCACAGAGTGGCTGGAGAGCAGCCAGACAGAGAGGGACCTGGGAGTCTGGATTGCCAGGAAGCTGATCATGAGCCAGCAGTGTGCCCAGGGGGCCAAGAAGGCCAATGGCATCCTGGGCTGGCTGAGGAAGAGCGTGGCCAGCAGGTCCAGGGAAGGGATTCTGCCCCTGTGCTCAGCCCTGGGGAGGCCACACCTTGAGTCCTGTGTCCAGTTCTGGGCCCCTCAGGAAGTTGAGGAAGGAGATTGAGGTGCTGGAGCAGGTGCAGAGAAGAGCAAGGAGGCTGGGAAGGGATCCAGCAGAATTCCTGTGAGGAAGGAAGGGCTGAGGGAGCTGGGGGTGTTGAGGCTGGAGAAGAGGAGGCTCAGGGGAGACCTCATCACTCTCTCCAACTCCCTGAAAGGAGGTTGGAGCCAGGGGGGGGTTGGGCTCTTTTCCCAGGCAACTCTCAGCAAGACAAGAGGGCACAAAGGGTCTCAAGTTGTGCCAGGGGAGGTTTAGGTTGGAGCTGAGAAAGAATTTCTTTCTGGAGAGGGTGATCAGACATTGGAATGGGCTGCCCAGGGAAGTAGTGGATTCTCTGTGTCTGGAGCTATTTCCAAAGAGCCTGGATGTGGCACTGAGTGCCATGGGCTGGGAACCACGGGGGGAGTGGATCAAGGGTTGGACTCGATGATCTCTGAGGTCCCTTCCAACCCAGCCCATTCTGTGATTCTATGATTCTCATCTACTTCCTCAAGTTTTGCCCCACAGTCCCAGGTGCTGTGCAGGTTTTTGACAGGTCAGCTGAGATGGTGCTTGTGGAACCCCACAGGCAGGAATGAGCCCGTGG
The DNA here is from genome assembly GCF_003957555.1 of Calypte anna. NCBI lineage: Eukaryota > Metazoa > Chordata > Aves > Apodiformes > Trochilidae > Calypte > Calypte anna. The sequence continues at coordinate 3,554,474 of NC_044274.1, forward strand.
AAGATGGTTGGATCTCAGCTGAGGGGCAGGGAGCAGTTCCCAACCTCAGAGCACTGTGCATCACGACACTGTAACTCTTGTGCTCATAAATCTGCTGACTTGTTGCTTTGAACCATCTTCCACTTGGAATTTTTGGCTGTCAGCAGCAAAGAGCCCAAATCCAGCTTTGTTTCTAGGAGACACACTGTGGAAATTTGATGGGACATGAGTGCACCAAATACCTTTTGTCCCTTTTCCTGCAACTTGTTGTTTTAGTTCCTCCAATGTTCAATTATAAATTGAATTATACCAACAGCCCCCAGAGCTGCTGGGCTGCAGCGTAAGGTTGCATCGAACTGCAACCTCCAGTCACTGCCTGTGGTCAGAGCATTTTAAAAGTAATGCCATGTGCATTTTTAAAATAATTTGCAAAATCAGATGGGTCCCAACTTTGGGAGGTTTGCCTTGGTGAAACGTGGGGCTTCTTAGAGGAATGGAGCTGTTTGCACGAGAGCTATAGACAGGATTGGAAAATAGTTACCTGTTGCAGTCCTAAAGAGAATAAATTCCTTATTTGGGGGATTTGTTAGCTGTTTCTGAGGAAAAGGAAGGAACTTTATTTACCTCTCTAAATGAGTGCTAACTTGTGTGGTAATCTGGGCTTCATCAAAGTCAGTGCTGTCAACTTAAACAAAGCCAGTTCAGACCTTCAGCTGTAAATCCTAGAATCCCAAACAAGTTTGGGTTGGAAGGGACCTCAAAGCTCCTCCATTCCCAAGCCCTTTCCATGGGCAGGGACACCTCCCACCAGCCCAGGTTGCTCCAAGCCCCATCCGACCTGACCTGAGACACTGCCAGGGATGGGGCAGCCACAGCTTCTCTGGGAAACCTGGCACAGGGGCTCAGCACCCTCACATTCAACAATTTCTTCCTCATCTCCAACCTCAATCTCCCCTTTCTCTCCAAGTTTTAACCCATTTCCCTTCTCCTCTCCCTACCCCTACATGTCCAAAGCCCTCCCCCAGCTTTCTTGGAGCCCCTTCAGATATTGGAAGGTTGCTCTGAGCTCACCTGGGAGCCTCCTCTTCTCCAGGCTGGGATGTGAGCTTGATTTGAACCCTTGGGTAAAAGTGGGTTTATGAATCCTTTTGAGCCTCACACCAAAGAATTTCCTCCTAATATCTCACCTAAATCTCCACTCTTTTAATTTTCAAGCCATTCCCCCTCATCCCATCCCTCCCTGCCCTTGTCCCAAGTCCCTCCCCAGCTTTCCTGGAGCCCCTTCAGGCACTGGAAGGTGCTCCAAGGTCTCCCTGCAGCCTTCTCTTCTCCAGCCTCAACAACCCAATTCCCTCAGCCTGGCTCCATAGGATATTTGGGGTGGGGTTTAATACATTTTTTTTTGTACTTTCTTCCTTCATTCTTAGGTTGATTTTGGACGGTGCTCCTCTTATAGCTATACATAAAGCCAGATATTTCAAGAAAAAAGATGGTTTGTGTCTGGGGCCTGGACCTTTTGTGACTGGGCTGGAATATGCCACGGACACCAAAGCAACAGTGGTGGGGAAGCCAGAGAAAACTTTTTTCCTAGAAGCTCTGCGAGGCATTGGCTGTGGCCCAGAGGATGCTGTCATGATTGGTGATGTATGTGGGGACCCAAAACTTCCCTAAAAGCACTGGGATGACACAGGGGGTGAAAACTGAACCATCAAACCTGGGTGGATGTCCACGGGGTGGGTTCTCTTCCTTCAGTTGCAAAAAAAAAAAGCACGTGGGAAATAAATCCTCTTAAAGGATCTGATTCCATCTTTGAAGCAGTGGGTTAGTGGTGTGCATAGCTGAGAACACCACAAAAAAACCTCATTTAAGAAATTGTGTTTGTGCCCACCTAACGAGCTCATCTCCTCTTCTGTCCCAGGACTGCAGGGATGATGTTGGTGGTGCCCAGAACGTGGGCATGCGTGGGATTTTGGTAAGGACTGGTGAGTACCTGATGGAGGTGTCATTTTGGGACACAGTTGCACATTCCAGGATCTGGCCCTCGGCACTGGCAACCACCATGCCTGAAGCCAAGGTTTGCTCTGAGTCCTGGTCTCCAATTTACACATTTTGGGGTGAATTCAGCAGAAACATTTCCTTGCTTGCAGTGTGGCAGCCTGTCAAGCCTTAGGTTATAGTTGTTATATTTATTTATATTTTATTTAATATTCAACAAGGGGGCTCAAACACAGACCTGAACTCATAGCAGGGTGATGCAGCTGAGGGCATCTTACCTGAGTGATTTTTTTTTTCTCTCTCTCTAAAATCCCAAGCTTAAAAATAAATAAAAAACCAGGACTGTTATTCTGAGACCTTAGATTAATAAAAACAGCCATAGCAGTGTAACCTCTGATCACAGAATTACAGAACAGTTTAGGGGAGGTTTAGATTGGAGCTTGGGAAGAATTTCTCCCTGGCAAGGGTTGTCAGGGCCTGGCCCAGGCTGCCCAGGGCAGGGCTGGAGTCCCCATCATTCCTGGAGGGATTTCCAAGGCCTGGAGATGTGGTGCTGAGGGCCATGGGGCAGTGGTGGCCTTGGCAGTGCTGGGTTAAGGGTTGGAGTTGATGCTCTCCAAGGTTTTTTTCCAAGCCCAAGGATTGTGTGACTCTCTGCAGAGCCTGATGAGATCCCTCCAAGTGGAACTGTGCTCAGAGCCACTCCAGAGCCAAGTGCAGAGGCTGCAGAGCTCAGGGTGGCCCAGCAAGCTCAGGACCCCCATGGGGACAGGTGGCATCTCCTAACCCTACACTGAGCCTTTAGGGGAGGTTTAGGTTGGAGCTGGGGAACAATTTCTTACCAAAAGTGTTATTGGGTCCTGGCCCAGGCTGCCCAGGGCAGGGCTGGAGTCCCCATCATTCCTGGAGGGATTTCCAAGCCCTGGAGATGTGGTGCTGAGGGACATGTTGGTGGCTTTGGCAGTGCTGGGTTAATTATTGGAGTTGATGATCTTAAAGATGTTCTCCAACCAAAACAATTCTGTGATTCTGTTGCTCAGTCCATACTACCTCCCCATGCTTCACCTCTGGGTTAAGATTCCTCACCAGGAAGCATGAGATGATCTGATACTTCACCAGTTAATTAAGGGATTGATACTCAGACACCATGCAAAAAGCACCCTTGCTTTGTTAGAGTGAAAGACATAGTAGTCTGCATCTAAATAATCATTACTATTGTGTTACATTACATTTCAGCACCTGTAACTGGAAGCAAGAGAATCATGGAATAGTTTAGGTTGGAAGGGACCTCAAAGCTGATCCATTCCCAATCCCTTTCCATGGTCAGGGACACCTCCCACCAGCCCAGGTTGCTCCAAGCCCCATCCAGCCTGACCTGAGACACTGCCAGGGATGGGGCAGCCACAGCTTCTCTGGGAAACCTGGCACAGGGGCTCAGCACCCTCACATTCAACAATTTCTTTTTTACATCTAACCTGAGTCTCCCTTTTTTCCCGTTGAAAACCATTGCCCATTTTCTTATCTCTACACCCCCTTGTGGAAAGGTCCTCTCCTCCCCTCACCACTCAGGAACTCTGGTGGCATTCCTTAGTAATTAAGCTGATCATTATAAAAGTCATTTTGCATCAGACAGAAGTGGAACTTCATGAGACTGAGAGATTTTATCCATGTGAATGATAGTCCTGGTACCATGCCCTGAGTGAGCTCTTTTTGAGCTCTTTTGCTCTTGCCACATAATGTGTTCAGAATGAAAGCAAATAATCTTACTCTTCCTCATAGAAGCCAGAAGGGAAGATGATAACCTTATCATCTTATCAATAATATGGCAATATTTCAAGAACCTAAAATGTGAGTATCAGCAGAGTGAAACCAGTGCATAATCCTGAGCTAAAGTCACCCCTGGAGGAATCTTTCATAGAATCATAGAATTGGCTGGGTTGGAAGGGACCTCAGAGATCATCAAGTCCAACCCTTGATCCACTCCCCCCGTGGTTCCCAGCCCATGGCACTCAGTGCCACATCCAGGCTCTTTTGAAAGAGCTCCAGACACGGAGAATCCACTACTTCCCTGGGCAGCCCATTCCAAGGGCTGATCACCCTCTCCAGAAAGAAATTCTTTCTCAGCTCCAACCTAAACCTCCCCTGGCACAACTTGAGACCCTTTGTGCCCTCTTGTCTTGCTGAGAGTTGCCTGGGAAAAGAGCCCAACCCCCCCCTGGCTCCAACCTCCTTTCAGGGAGTTGCAGAGAGTGATGAGGTCTCCCCTGAGCCTCCTCTTCTCCAGCCTCAACACCCCCAGCTCCCTCAGCCCTTCCTTCCTCCCAGGAATTCTGCTGGATCCCTTCCCAGCCTCCTTGCTCTTCTCTGCACCTGCTCCAGCACCTCAAGCTCCTTCCTCAACTTCCTGAGCTGAGGGGCCCAGAACTGGACACAGGACTCAAGCTGTGGCCTCCCCAGGGCTGAGCACAGGGGCAGAATCCCTTCCCTGGACCTGCTGGCCACGCTCTTCCTGAGCCAGCCCAGGATGCCATTGGCCTTCTTGGCCACCTGGGCACACTGCTGGCTCATGTTCAGCTTCCTGGCAATCCAGACTCCCAGGTCCCTCTCTGTCTGGCTGCTCTCCAACCACTCTGTGCCCAGCCTGGAGCTCCCCATGGGGTTGTTGTGGCCAAAGTGCAGGACCTGGCCCTTGGAATCTTGAACCTCATCCCCTTGGGATCAGCCCAACTCTCCAGTCTCTCCAGGTCCCTCTGCAGAGCCCTCCTGCCTTCCAGCTGATCCACACTTCCCCCCAACTTTCTGTCATCTGCAAACTTGCTGATGGTGGACTCAATCCCCTCCTTTGATGAGGTTTGTTGGAGGAGAACCTGAGATGGGCTTCCTCCTCTCATGTCTGGTTGTAACTGATCTGAGGAAGCTGTAATTCTTAGGGAAAAAAAAAAAAAAAAAGATACTCAAAGGGAACTTGGTAAATGCATCTTTTTGTTAATTTCTTGCAGGTAAATACCGACAAGGAGATGAAGGCAAAATCAATCCAGCTCCTTACTTAACCTGTGAGAATTTCCCAGAGGCAGTGGAACATATCCTAGAGCATCTGCTATGAGGAAGGGAATATTTGGAAGAAACCATCTGTTTTGCATGATTTCCTTTACTCCTTTGCTTCAAAAATTGAGGTCCCAGGATCAGTGCATGCGTGGTGTCAGAAGCCTCTCCACGAGCTCCTTCCCCTCGAGCTGTGGAAGGGCAGCACAGTTACAGCAAAACCCCTTTCCTGTGCTTGTTGTTTTTTTTTCCAGAAAGATGTGAGTATGGACAGCAGATACCAGCAGGTGAGAGAGAAAATCTCCTGAATGAGACAGGGAGCATGGCAGGGAGCTCGTTTATTTTCAGTTTTCAAGAAATAGCTGATGGAAAGCCCTGTCTGGGAAGTGTCATGTTCTTCTGCTGAGTAAGCTACACTGACAGAAAAAAAAATAATACAAAAAAGAATCCACACTGGAAATACTGAAATAACCAAACCTCAAAGACTTAGTCAGCCTGTAGTGGTTTCACTGAGTATGATTCTGCTCTAATTTAGAGATTTAGCACATTTAGAAGTGATTTTTAAATTAAAATATCACTGTTCTTTAACAATAACTGCAGTTGAGATCTTTCTTCTCATTAGAAAAGACCCTGTTTTTTTTTTTTCTTTTTCAAATTTTACATAAAATTAAAACTGTCAGCATTTTACAGATGTTTTAATTAGTCGCTGTTATTAAAAAGAATGGTACAGAAATAAAAACCTGGTATTAAATGCCTTGGAGAATGTGAATTTTTGAAATTAGGCTTCAACAGGGGTCCTATTAATGCCACAGTTACAAAATTTCACTGTTGTTGGGTTTGGTTGTTTTTTTGTTTCTCTTTAATGTTGCAGGAAAAATCCTTCACAAGGAGCCATGGGGACAGATTCCAGTTTTTACACCGTTGGTTGGTAGAGCTGTAAAATGAAATTTAATTCTGCAGCACACGGTGCTGAATTCCCCAGTATGAACCCGAGTTTGCAATGATGGTAAATAAGTTTTCTGGTCCATTTGTAAACTGTAATAATCAAAAGTCCCTTACAGTTGCTTTACAGTGCTCCTGAGTGTTAAATTATTAGATTGTAATTATACATTACCTTATTGAGAAGACTGTTTTGTCTTAATGAACCGTGCTTGTCCTTGTTAAGAAGAATCACCCTGATGAATGACTGGGAAGCTCTCCTGACATGAAAAATTGTCTGTCTGCAGCCTCAGATGCTGTGTGGTTCCCCACCTTCACTCTTAATCCCTGCTCAAGAGGGAATGTGGGGATGGAGTTGACTTGGCAGCAGGAACAGCAGAAACAATAAAACCCTGGGAACCCCTCAAGGAAAATCATGGAATGATTTGGGTGGGAAGGGACCTCCAAAGGTCACCCAATCCAACCCCCTGCAGTCAGCAGGGACACCCTCACCTAGATCAGGGTGCTCAGAGCCTCCTCAAGCCTCACCTTGAACATCTCCAGGGATGAGGCTGAACATCCCCAGGGATGAGGTTGCCCAGGTGGCCAAGAAGGCCAATGGCATCCTGGGCTGGCTCAGGAAGAGCGTGGCCAGCAGGTCCAGGGAAGGGATTCTGCCCCTGTGCTCAGCCCTGGGGAGGCCACAGCTTGAGTCCTGTGTCCAGTTCTGGGCCCCTCAGGAAGTTCAGGAAGGAGCTTGAGGTGCTGGAGCAGGTGCAGAGAAGAGCAAGGAGGCTGGGAAGGGATCCAGCAGAATTCCTGGGAGGAAGGAAGGGCTGAGGGAGCTGGGGGTGTTGAGGCTGGAGAAGAGGAGGCTCAGGGGAGACCTCATCACTCTCTGCAACTCCCTGAAAGGAGGCTGGAGCCAGGGGGGGTTGGGCTCTTTTCCCAGGCAACTCTCAGCAAGACAAGAGGGCACAAAGGGTCTCAAGTTGTGCCAGGGGAGGTTTAGGTTGGAGCTGAGAAAGAATTTCTTTCTGGAGAGGGTGATCAGACCTTGGAATGGGCTGCCCAGGGAAGTAGTGGATTCTCCGTGTCTGGAGCTCTTTCCAAAGAGCCTGGATGTGGCACTGAGTGCCATGGGCTGGGAACCACGGGGGGAGTGGATAATGGGTTGGACTTGATGAGCTCTGAGGTCCCTTCCAACCCAGCCAGTTCTATGATTCTGTGATTCTATCCCCAGGGATGAGGCTGAACATCCCCAGGGATGAGGCGTTAGCCACCTGGGACTGTCCCACCCCTGCCACCTGTCCCACCAAACTTGGACATTTTTCTCTGGCCTCATGGCACAGAACTTGTCCCTAACATCCAACCTAAATCTGCTCTTTAATTTTAAATCCATTGCCCCTCAACCCATCAAAAAGTCCCTCTCCAGCTTTCCCTGTGGGCCATCTACCTCTTCAGGGCCCTGCCACCCCTCCTTTAGAGGGACTCAGAGACTCAACATGACTCATTAGAAGTTCTAATTACCAGATGAAAGGACACGTGGTGGTCCTGACTGGTTCCCTGGCCATGCTGATGAGCAGAAAAGTCTCAGACTTTGCTGCTGTTTCCCACTTTTCTACAAATTTGCTGCTTGGGTTTTATGGCTGATTGCAAACCAAAGTGAGGTAACCACCCATCCAGTTTCTGGCCTAAATCTGATTTTCTGCAGTGTCTACAAGTTCCTCTCATTCCTTGCCTTTTCTAGCTTAGAAATAACCCCAAAGCCAACTGGAAAACAATCATATTTGGTACATCAAGGCTTTGTTCTCATCTGAAAGCAATGAGAAGCCAACCAAATCACCAAGGCACTGCTAAGCTCCTGGATTTCACTGAAAATAGTCACATTTCATGAAAAAAGGGTGCAGGTCTCTGCTGGTAAAGCTCCCCCGTTTCTGATGCTTTAGTGAGTCTCAGAAAATGAGAACTGCACTAATAATCCAAATGTTCTTAACAAGTTTTCTGCTTCAGTTCTACTCCAAGCCCATAAGCACCTGTCCTGAATAAAGGCCAAGAAGCAAGCAATCTTTTAAGTTATTTATCCATAAAATTAGGGCTGAAGTCTTGGTCACATAGCAACTGACCATCACAGCATTCCCCCAAACGAAATGGTCATTGAAAATGGCTAATAAAAATAATTTAAATCCCTGTTAGATTTTGAAAGTGAAGATTTCCCCCCCTGACACTTCTCTTTGCTGGGAACGACAGCACTTCCTTCACCATTCCATCCTTAGGGATCCTTTCAGTGTTGTTTTAGGAGAGCAAAAGAATGGGAGGTTTTTACTCTTTCGGGGTTTTTCTTTTCAGACTGACTCAAACTCTCTCTGCCAAGCTGTGTACTTCTGGCTGAGCTTCTTTGCTGATGGCTTGGTGTGGGCAATCACATCCAGGAGATCCAGAGTTGTGATGGTGTCCAGTCGGATCTTGGGTAGGTTACTGTTGCCTGAAGAGAATTGATTAAATAATGTTATTATAGAATCATGGAATGGTTTGGGTTGGAAGAGAAAAATCATCCATTCCCAACCCCTTTCCATGGGCAGGGACACCTCCCACCAGCCCAGGTTGCTCCAAGCCCCATCCAACCTGACCTGAGACACTGCCAGGGATGGGGCAGCCACAGCTTCTCTGGGAAACCTGGCACAGGGGCACAGCACCCTCACAACAAAGAATTTCTTCCTAAGATCTCAATCTCCCCTCTTTTAATTTTCAAGCCATTCCCCCTCATCCCATCCCTCCCTGCCCTTGTCCCAAGTCCCTCCCCAGCTTTCCTGGAGCCCCTTCAGGCACTGGAAGGTACTCTAAGGTCTCCCTGCAGCCTTCTCTTCTCCAGCCTCAACAACCCCAGCTCTCTCAGCCTGGCTCCACAGGATATCTGGGGGGTGGTTTAATACATTTATAATTTTTTTAATACATTTTTTAGTACAACCAGCCCAGGTTGCTCCAAGCCCCATCCAGCCTGACCTGAGACACTGCCAGGGATGGGGCAGCCACAGCTTCTCTGGGAAACCTGGCACAGGGGCTCAGCACCCTCACATTCAACAGTTTCTTCCTTATCTCCAACCTCAATCTCCCCTTTCTCTCCAAGTTTTAACCCATTTCCCTTCTCCTCTCCCTACCCCCCCGTGTCCAAAGCCCTCCCCCAGCTTTCTTGGAGCCCCTTCAGATATTGGAAGGTTGCTCTGAGCTCACCTGGGAGCCTCCTCTTCTCCAGGCTGAACAACCCCAATCCCTCAGCCTGGCTTCCCAGGGAGGTGCTCAGCCCTCTGAGCATTTGAGTGCCTCTCCTCTGGACACCTTCCAGGAGCTCTGTGTCCTTCTGATGTTGGGGATTCCAGAACTGGACCCAGCACCCCAGGGGGGGTCTCAGCAGAGCAGAGGGGCAGAATCCCCTCCCTCTGTGGTTCAGGACCTGGTTGGTTTCTGGGCTGCAAGCACTCACTGATGGCTCATGTTGAGCTTCTGGGCCACGACTACCCCCAAGTCCTCCTCAGGGCTGTCTGCAATCCTTTCTCCTCCCAACCTCTATTTGTGCATGTGACTGCCTTACCAAAAGAGACTCTGTTATATTTCTGCATAATACAACACTTGTTACACAAATACAACGGGATAAACCTGACGAGATACAGAAAAAAAGCGTACTTGTGCCGACAAGACGGAAGAAATGTTTTAGAACCGTAGAGCTTAAAGCTCTCCTAAGCAGGTAACAGAGCTCCACCTGCTGGGGTTAGGGGTATTATGTTTATTTAGAGTTCCAGAGACAGATCCGCCTGTCCTTGATGGGATTCTCTACTCAGAGCTGTGGTACCTGGCTGATGATTTTCTAGAGCGTCGAAGATTTTCCTCACTGGCCTCATGGCTGCTTCCTTGCACACCAATTTTATGTCTGAGCCGGAGTATCCCTCTGTTTCCTGAGGGGGGATCAGGAGGATACAGCTTAGAGGTTTACAGACTGGACAGGAACAGCATTTCCAACAGCATCCTGACCTTCATCATTGTGACCAGCAGGAGCAGGGCAGGGATTGTCCCCCTGTGAGGCTGCACCTGAAATCCTGGGGTCAGTTCTGGGCCCCTGAGGCCAAGAAGGAGATTGAGGGGTTGGAGTGTGTCCAGAGAAGGGCAAGGGAGCTGGGGAAGGGTCTGGAGCACAAGGAGAAGGATCTGGAGAACTTCTGAGCAGCTGAGGGGGATGGGGGTGTTGATCCTGGAGCAAAGGAGGCTGAGGGGAGACCTTCTGGCTCTCTGCAAGCCCCTGAGAGGAGGTTGGAGCCAGGGGGGGTCAGGCTCTGCTCCCAAGGAAGAAGGGGTGGGAGAAGAGGAATTGAGCTGGAGGTTTAGATTGGAGCTTGGGAAGAATTTCTCCCTGGCAAGGGTTGTCAGGGCCTGGCCCAGGCTGCCCAGGGCAGGGCTGGAGTCCCCATCATTCCTGGAGGGATTTCCAAGGCCTGGAGATGTGGTGCTGAGGGCCATGGGGCAGTGGTGGCCTTGGCACTGCTGGGTTAAGGGTTGGATTTCCAACCCAAGGGTCCTTTCCTTTAAAGAAATTATTCTATGGTTATATAAAGTATTTGTAAAGTCTTTTCCTGCCTGAAACACACGTATGCATAAATGCAGATGCACTCACACAGATTTTCATGTGTACCCTCCCCATGACACTGTGTTGCTTGCTCTTGTTTTGAATGCCCACAGTGCCTTGCAGGAGGTGGGAAAATAAGGGGCATCTTCTTTCTAAAGGACAATTTTCTGGAGGTCAAATAAAACCCACCCTTCTCTGTCTGTGCCTGGCTTTCCTGTTAATAGATCTATGTTTCCTAATTACCATTTGTGAAACACAGACCAAGCAGTACCATCCCTGACTTTAAAAAGGGGCCAACTGAGTAAGTGTAAGATACATTCAAAGAATTCAGGGTGTGACAAAGGCTAAATGAAGAGCCCTGGGTATCAGGTGAATCTCTGCACTGCCTAAATGCTCTTTTCTCCTGCAGCAGTGGGGCTGTGACAAACCCTCCCTTCACAATTAACTGTTCATCACCCTGATGAATTGCAAGTGCTCCCAGGCTGGTGAGAAGAATGGTAAAATAAAGCTGGAAATCTCCCTGTATTTAAGGCTGAAAAGTTGGCACAACAGAGAGGATCTGAATGCACCATTTTGTGAGCTGAGCTCTGTGGTTTCCACAGCCAGGTACATGAGATGCTCAGCTCTGTGTCTTGTTGGTCTCCCTTTAGCTGGAGCCTCAAGCTGAGCTGAGGTGCTTCCCCCAGCTGTGTTATGGTCACCACTGCTGAACACACAGGTGTTGTCCCAACCCTCTGTTTGGACCTTTTCTGCCAGAGTGTAATGCCACCAGTGCTGGTGATTTATCACAGAATTGTTCTGACTGGAAAAGACCTTTAAGATCAACAAGTCCAACCATGACCTAACTCTACCAGGCATTAACCTCATTCCAACAAGTCCAGTGCTTAAACCATGTTCCCAAGCACCACATCTACATGGCTTTTGAACACTTCCAGGGATGGTGAAGTCTGGGAAGACTATTCCAGTGTTTAATTACCCTTTCAGTGAAAAAGTTTCTTCTAACATTCAATCTAAACCACCCTTGGCACAACCTGAGGCCATTCCTCTTGTCCCATCCCTTGTTCCTTGGAAGAAAAGACTGACACCCACCCCCCCTGGCTCCAACCTCCTCTCAGGGGCTTGCAGAGAGCCACAAGGTCTCCCCTCAGCCTCCTTTGCTCCAGGATCAACACCCCCAGCTCCCTCAGCTGCTCCTGGGCAGACTTCTGCTCCAGACCCTTCCCCAGCTCCATTCCCTTCTCTGGACACACTCCAACCCCTCAACGTCCTTCTTGGCCTCAGGAGCCCAGAACTGACCCCAGGATTCCAGGTGCAGCCTCACAGGGGGACAATCCCTGCCCTGCTCCTGTTGACCACATCAGTGCTGACACAAGCCAGGATGCTGGTGGCCTTCTTGGCCACCTGGGCACACCCTGGCTCATCTTCAGCTGAATCAACCAACACCCCCAGCTCCTTTCCCTCTGGGCACTTCCCAGCCCCAAGCCTGGAGCATTGCCTGGGGTTGGGGTCACCTAAGTGCAGGACCTCAACCCTGTCCCCCTTTACTGTTCCCACCCTGCAAGACCTCAGGCGTGGAGTGGCCACTGTCCCTGCAGTGTTGTCTCACCTGGCCCAGCAATCTGTAGTCCAGATCTGTTCTCAGCTCCACTCCTCCACTGTTGCTCAGAGGGGGCAGCCAGTGCTGGATCATTACCTGACGTGCCTCTTTATTTGGCAGGTCCACCAAAATTCTCTTTTCCAACCTCCTCAGCATGGCAGAATCCAGCTCCCTGCAAGTACAAGGGAAGAGAAACTCTCTCTGCCTGCCTCGTTGCAGAGACCTGGTGTGGGCAGCAAGCCTGGATGCAGGCACTGACATTTTAGATTCGCACCTATATCTGGCATCCTGGTTTTGACCAAAAAAAAGGATTAATTTCCCATGTATTCCCATGCAGTGTGGTAGTGATTTGCTGGGCTGTGACACTGAGGCTTCACAGTAACCACCAGGAGCTGTAGCTATGTTCTCCCCTGGCTCTGATATTCCTCTGCAGGATGTCTCATCAATAACAACCTTTTTTTTTTGCCCTTTCCTGTTAAAATTGCCTGTCTGGGGCTCTGCCAGGACTAATTAATTGCTGTTTTGTAAAGAGGGAAGTTTAGTAGATATAAAACACAGCCTGAAGGTCTTGGATGCCAGGGCCATGTTTATGGCAGAAGAAGATGTTGATCTGAGACTGCTCCTGCAATACAAATTATAAATTAGACAGCCCCAAAGAGTTATCCTTAGAGATATCCTTAAGGGAGTATCCTTATAAAAAGGATCACCTGGAGAATGGACAGGCTGGATTTGTCAGTGAGCCAAAAACCTGACAACATCAGCACAGATAAAGGTCTTTTGTGAAAAGGAGAGGAGAGGAGAGGAGAGGAGAGGAGAGGAGAGGAGAGGAGAGGGAGAGGAGAGGAGAGGAGAGGAGAGGAGAGGAAGGAGAGGAGAGGAGAGGAGAGGAGAGGAGAGGAGAGGAGAGGAGAGGAGAGGAGAGCAGAGAAGAGCAGAGAAGAGAAGAGAAGAGAAGAGAAGAGAAGAGAGAGAAGAGAAGAGAAGAGAAGAGAAGAGAAGAGAAGAGAAGAGAAGAGAGAAGAGAGAAAGAGAAGAGAAGAGAAGAGAGAAGAGAGAAGAGAGAGAGAAGAGAAGAGAAGAAGAAGAGAAGAGAAGAGGAAGAGAAGAAGAGAAGAGAAGAGAAGAGAAGAGAAGAGAAGAGAAGAGAAGAGAAGAGAAGAGAAGAGAAGGAAAAGGAAAGGAAAAAAGGAAAGGAAGGGAAACCACAAACATAATGGAAACCGCTCTTCATTTTTACTTGCTTATGGTGCACAAAGGAAACCTGAAAAAAAAAAGAATAAGAGATGTTTCTACCTATTCCTTTCTCAACACGTTTCATCACCATCTAGAAACAGCCCTTCCTGCCAGCACCAATGATCCAGTCAACCATCAGGAGCCCAGGTAACTCCAGCTCCTCTCAGACACGCATCCAACAAGTTAATTTGATTTTAGGTTTTTTTTCCCCAAGTGCTCAGTTGTTTGTATCTAAGGGTAACACAATGGATACAAACTCCCCCTCCAGTTCATCCTCATGGAAAGGGAACAAGTCTACAAGTCCTCCACTCATCCAAACAGTTTTCAAGAAGTACAATATATTGTCCTACTATGCTACAATATATTTACTCCTAGATGTCCATTGCCTTCCAGGAGCCTCTCTGAGCTATTATCCTTCCAAGTGCTGTACCAGTCTTTCTCTACTGGACCCATTCAGTCACAGACTTGTTATTTCAGTTGAAAATATATTGCTCAATATAACTCTCAAGAAACTCTAATCAAGGGAAAACTCACTCCACTGTGTCTTGTGCAGAGAGAAAAGTGGGAGCCCTGAGCACTGCTGCCACCCTTGTTGGCTGAGCCAGCTCTTGGAGGTCTGCACCCCTGATCTGGGACTGTAGGAACACTGAAATAAACCTGCTTCTACCTTTCCTGATTCCCTGGGTGAAATCCTTTTGCCAGAAAAGTCAACATTCAAGAACCACTGCTTGCATAAAACTTTTCTTTAACTCACAGGGAGTTCAAAGGCAGCTCAACTCTTGGACCAGAGGAGGCTCTGGAGATGCTGGGAGGGCTGGAGCAGCTCTGGAGCCAGGCTGAGAGAGCTGGGGTTGTTGAGGCTGGAGAAGAGAAGGCTGCAGGGAGAGCTTAGAGCACCTTCCAGTGCCTGAAGGGGCTCCAGGAAAGCTGGGGAGGGACTGGAGACAAGGGCAGGGAGGGATGGGATGAGGGGGAATGGTTTCAAACTTAAAAGAGGGTTTTAGATTTAGAGATTTAGATTGGATTTTATGGTGAAATTCTGTACTGTGAGACATTGGGAAAGGTTTCCCAGAGAAGCTGTGGCTGCCCCATCCCTGGCAGTGCCTCAGGTCAGGTTGGATGGGGCTTGGAGCAACCTGGGCTGGTGGGAGGTGTCCCTGACCATGGAAAGGGCTTGGGAATGGATGAGCTTTAAGGTCCCTTCCAACCCAAACCATTTGATGACTCTGTGTTTTTTATTTCTTTCACCCTTACAAACTGTCCTTATTTTTCAATAGCCAAAATTTCCTACCTGCACAGCACATAATAAAGAAAACCAAAAATGGGCTCCCAAATCCACACCTAGGTGCCTGCTTAGGTTTTCCACAGACCTGAACACTCCTGGCTGTCAGCTCAGAGGGAGAAGAAGTCTCCCTCTCCCCTGGGAGGAGCTTTTGGTTTGGGAGAGCTTGTTCCACATGCAGTGAGCCAAGGACAATGGAAGCAAAGATCAGAAAACCAGATAAATAGGAACTCAGAAAACAAGAGGAATTCACTCATATCCACCCCATGACTTCTCATCAAGGGCTCAGAAGTCAATACCAGAATTAGCCAACCAGTAGCTGTGGGTGTATCAATACAATTATTGATATTTTTAGGCTATTTTAAGATCCCATCCAACTTTCAGTGCAATGCCTCTTGCACAGGGGCCCATCCAGAACCACATTGCTCTCCTTCCAAATGTATTTTTTCAGCTGAACTTCCCAAAACTGCTTTGTTTGGCTGGAAATAAGTGCTTCCTGCCTGGCCAAGCCCTTGGCTGTTACCCCTATTCCCATCCTCTGTGTAAATGGGGCAAACATTCCCAGGGTTCAGAGGTGCCACCACAGGTACTCTGACCTGCCCTTTCAGGCAGAGATCAGCCAGAGCCTCTGCAAATACCCTACAAACCCTCTGAATTATATTTTTATCATTTCTCCTGCTCCAGAGCACTCCCAGAGTGTCCCCCAAGATCACAGTTTCAGAGAATTGTAGACCAGAATCATGAAGTTGTTTTGGTTGGAAAAGACCCTGGAGATCATCAACTCCAACCCTTAACCCAGCACTGCCAAAGCCACCAACATGTCCCTCAGCACCACATCTCCAGGGCTTGGAAATCCCTCCAGGAATGATGGGGACTCCAGCCCTGCCCTGGGCAGCCTGGGCCAGGCCCTGACAACCTTTGCCAGGGAGAAATTCTTCCCAAGCTCCAATCTAAACCTCCAGCTCAATTCCTCTTCTCCCATCCCTTCTTCCTTGGGAGCAGAGCCCGACCCCCCCTGGCTCCAACCTCCTCTCAGGGGGTTGCAGAGAGCCACAAGGTCTCCCCTCAGCCTCCTTTGCTCCAGGATCAACACCCCCAGCTCCCTCAGCTGCTCCTGGGCAGACTTCTGCTCCAGACCCTTCCCCAGCTCCCTTGCCCTTCTCTGGACACACTCCAACCCCTCAATGTCCTTCTTGTCCTCAGGGACCCAGAACTGACCCCAGGATTCCAGGTGCAGCCTGGAACAGGGGGACAATCCCTGCCCTGCTCCTGCTGCCCACACAGTGCTGACACAAGCCAGGATGCTGGTGGCCTTCTTGGCCACCTGGGCACACACTGACTCATATCCATGAGCATGCTAACCATGCTCTGTAAATAATGCTGTTGATACACAGAAGTTGCTCTGTTTACTCAGAAAGGTCTCCGTGACCTTACTTGTTGGCTCAAGAGGAAAATATTTTTATCTTAATTGTTAAGGCTTGTTTGCTAAATTGTTTTGTTAGTGATCAAATGCAAGGTTCAGTGACATTAAGCAGAGCAGAATAAGCACTGAGACAAACAAAATGTTCCCTGGAACAACAGCCAATATAGTACTAAAAGGTACACCAAGCTGTGTAACTCCTATACAAGAGGACTTCCTCAAGCGGGCACCACAAGGCATCATGCCTTGTTTTCACTCCCAAATTTCATGAAAACACCTGTTTTCATTTACAGAAGGGAGAGAGGAAACAAAAGCTTTTTAAGCAGAATTTCATAGACCTCAAAAACCCCATCTGTGAATTCAGAAAGAGCAACAAGAGCTGAGTGGTTTGTAATTAATCTCTGCCCAGTGCAACCATCACCACAGTGCTCTGGAGGAAAAGTCATCAAAAAATGAGCGAGCTCCTTATTCCACCTTTCCAAGCAGATGGCTTCCCAACCTGAGGGCTTTTTCTCACTCCATGTCTTCTCTCAGAATCATAGAATTGTTTTGGTTGATCTTTAAGATCATTGAGCCCAATTATTAGCCAAACACTGCCAAGCCAACCACTAAACCATGGCACCACTAAACCACTCAGCACCACATCTCCGTGGCTGTTTAATTCCTTTCAGGGATGGGGACTCCTTCACTTATCCTGGACAGCCTGAGCTTTCAGTGAAGAAATTGTTCCTCATATCCAACCTAAGCCTCCCCTGGCACAATTTGAGGCCATTTCCTCTTGTCCCTTTCCCTTGTGATTTGAAAGAAGAGATCAACACCCTCTGGCTCCAACCTCTTTTTAGAGCACGAGAAGGTCTCCTCTCTTTGCTCCATGCTGAACACCCCAGTTTTTGCTCCTCTTAGGACCTCTCCACACCATCCCTCTCTGCCCTTCATCCCCTTCTCCTCCATGGTACACACCATACACTGCCAACAGGGAAGGAAAGGGCTCACTATGGGGTTATCCCAGATCTGACTGGGATTTCCCAACCCACCTCTTCTTTAACTCATCTTGGCCATGGGGATCCTGGCTCAGACAGAAGGAATGAGTCCATCAGCCTGGACCAGTGCTCTCCCCCGGGGTGGGGGAGAGAGAAGAAAGCATCAATGCAATGGAAGTTGAATTGAATGCACTAATACATGAGGAAACGTTCACTATATGGGTTAAGGATAATTTTATTTCTTCACTAACGAGGCCTTTATTTTATCTTAGTTACACTGAAACATTTCTACAGGTAATTGGTCACTAGAAAGAGCCTTGTTGGTGAGTAGCAAGAAGCAGGGCTGGGCAGCAAGCACTGGCTGAAGAGGAAGATCAGTTGCTGCAGTGCAGCTTAGTAAAGGGTAAAGAGCTTTGTTTAGGCTTCTTTACCCTCATCTAAAAGCAGCTTGGTACTGGCTTTTCTTTTCCATGATCAATAAATACCTAAGTTAAACAAATCTCTTGAAATCCAGCATAATACCAAATGTTTGCAAGAACACAGTGCTGTGTTCATGTGCTGTGAAGCTGTAACTGCAGTCCAAGGCATTTTGGAACTCTGTTCTGAAATATCTCTGTGCAGCTGGGTCTTACAGTAGAACTGAATGTCACCTAATACACCAAAAAAAAAAAAAATCTGGAAACAAACAGTTGATATCTTAAGGGAAGATCTTGCCCAAGGAAGCTGTGGCTGCCCCATCCCTGGCAGTATCTCAGGTCAGGTTGGATGGGGCTTGGAGCAACCTGGGCTGGTGGGAGGTGTCCCTGACATAGCTAACAAAACTAACAATAGAGGCAATATTGGCCCACTAAGGAATGAGCTGGGAGCCCTGGTGACAGAGGATATAAAGAAGGCAGAGGTGCTGAACGCCTTCTTTGCCTCTGTCTTTACTCTTGCAGGGTTTCCACATGAGCCCCAGATTCATTTAGCCCCAGAAGTAGTCGAGATAGATGAGGAGTTAGACATTGCAGATGAGGATTGGGTTAGGGATCAGCTGAGTAATCTGGACATCCATAAGTCGATGGGTCCAGATGGAATGCATCCAAGGGTGCTAAGGGAGCTGGCGGAGGTCATTGCTAGGCCACTCTCCATCATCTTCAGTAAGTCATGGGTAACAGGAGAGGTGCCTGAGGACTGGAGGATAGCAAATGTCACTCCAGTCTACAAGAAGGACAAGAAGGAAGACCCGGGTAACTATAGACCGGTCAGCCTCACCTCCATCCCTGGAAAGGTGATGGAACAACTTGTTCTTGTCACTATCTCCAGGCATATCAAGGACATGGGAGTCATCAAGAGCAGTCAGCATGGTTTTATCAAGGGTAAATCATGTTTGACTAACCTCATAGCCTTCTATGAGGAAATTACTAGGTGGATAGATGATGGAAGAGCAGTAGATGTGGTTTATCTTGATTTCAGTAAAGCATTTGACACCGTCTCTCACAGCATCCTTGTAGATAAGTTGATCAAGTATGGGTTTGGTGATCAGGTAGTGAGGTGGATCAGGAACTAGTTGAAAGGAAGGAGTCAGAGAGTTGTAGTCAATGGGGCAGAATCTGGTTGGAGGTGTGTGACTAGTGGAGTCCCTCAGGGGTCGGTACTGGGACCGGTGTTGTTCAATATCTTCATCAACGACTTGGATGAGGGTATAGAATGTACCCTCAGCAAGTTTGCTGATGACACTAAGCTGGGAGGAGTGGCTGACACACCAGAAGGCTGTGCTGCCATTCAGAGAGACTTGGACAGGTTGGAGAGTTGGACAGAGAGAAACATGATGAAATTCAACAAGGGGAAGTGTAGAGTTTTGCATTTGGGGAAGAACAACAAGATGTCCCAGTATAGGTTGGGGGCTGACCTGCTGGGGAGCAGTGTAGGTGAAAGAGACCTGGGGGTCCTGGTTGACAAGAAGATGACCATGAGCCAGCAATGTGCCCTTGTGGCCAAGAAGGCCAATGGCATCCTGGGGTGCATTAGAAAGGGTGTGGTTAGGAGGTCAAGAGAGGTTCTCCTCCCCCTCTATTCTGCATTGGTGAGGCCGCACCTGGAGTATTGTGTCCAGTTCTGGGCCCCTCAGTTCAAGAAGGACAGGGAAGTGCTTGAAAGAGTCCAGCGCAGAGCTACTAAGATGATTAAGGGAGTGGAACATCTCCCTTATGAGGAAAGGCTGAGGGAGCTGGGTCTCTTTAGTTTGGAGAAAAGGAGACTGAGGGGTGACCTCATCAATGTTTTCAAATATGTAAGGGGTGAGTGTCAAGGAGATGGAGTTAGGCTCTTCTCAGTGGTGACCAGTGATAGGACAAGGGGTAATGGGTGTAAATTGGAGCACAGGAGGTTCAAGTTGAATATTCAAAAAAATGTTTTTCCTGTAAGGGTGACAGAGCCCTGGAACAGGCTGCCCAGGGGGGTCGTGGAGTCTCCTTCACTGGAGACATTCAAAACCCACCTGGACACGTTCCTATGTGATGTATTCTAGGTGGCCCTGCTCTGGCAGGGGGGGTTGGACTGGATGATCTTTCGAGGTCCCTTCCAACCCCTAGGATTCTGTGATTCTGTGATTCTGTGATTCTGTGAAAGGGGTTGGGAATGGAGGAGCTTTCAGGTCCCTTCCAACCCAAACCAATCTGGGAGTCTAAGTTACTATAAAGGGGGTTCAAACCCTGTCAACTTCCCTGAAAGCAGATACACCCAAATTCTTGGAGGCTGTGAGCCTCAGTGATGGTAAAAAAGATGCTTTCACTTGCATTCCGCCCCCCTAAAACACCTTTTGAAGCTTCTCCTCAGTCACATTTTAAAGGATATTCTCTCTGGTATGCACCTTTCTGCCAGGCAACCTCTTGGTTACACTCATAGGTTGGACTGAGAAGAGAAGGCTCAGGGGAGGCCTTGTTATGATGTTCCAATACTTCAAGGGGGGGCTCCAAAGAAGATGAAGACTCCTGATTTACAGAGTCCCATGGACAAGACAAGGGGCAATGGGCACAAGTTGCTCCTGGGGAGATTCTGACTGAACACAGAAGGAAGATTTTTCCCCCTGAGGACAGTCAGACATTGGGATGGTCTCCCAGGGGAAGGGGTGGATTCCCCCACTTTGGAAAGTTTGAAGTCTCAGCTCTACAGGTGCTGAGACATCTCAGATAAATGATAATATTAGAAGGGTTGGACCAGGTGATCCTTGAGGTCCCTTCCAACCTGAGATTCTGTGATTCCATAATTTGCTTAAGAGAGGGCAAAATCCAACCTGTCCATGAGCAATGCTGGGTAAGTCCAGAGGGAAATTCTAAGTTCTCAGGTATAAAACTTTTAAAAGTGAGAGCTGCCTTCTCCTGCCAACTCAGCTGCCACCCTCATACCACCACAGATCATCAGCTTCAGGTGAGAGAAGTTCAACTCTCACCATTCTGGACCTACCTTAGAAAAGCTGCGTTGTTACTGAGGGTGTAAAGAAGCAATCAGCACTTCAGAACTGCCAAACGACCCAAAATCAAATGTGCAAAATGCTCAAAACTCTATTCTGTAATTGTTGCATGATTTTCCAGAAAGAGTGAATCAGTTGCATAAGGCAGACAAACATTAAGAGGATACATGCATCAAAAATAGAGGTCAGCATTATGCTCAAATTAACTCAGAGACCCCTGGATGCCACACCAGCCACATGCTGACCCTCAGACCAGTTGCTGTCTCTCAACTCTTCCTCAGTGGGTTTTGAATACCCATTTTTTTTTCCCTTTCAAACCAGAATAGAAAAATATGGATCTTCTAAAGACACCTGATCCTTTTTAACACTGCCATGATGCAGCATCATATGAGAAGCTTAACTACCCAAAGAATAATTTAAGAGACCACAGGAAGGTGCAATCTACTGCTCAGAGTTTCTCTTTTGAACAGGGTAATGATGCTACAGGAACAGAAATCTTTCCAGTGCATTACCAGCCAACCCTATTGAGAAAAAGGGATTTTTAATGTATTAGGGTCTTTCAAATGTGTTGACACACACAGTAGCTGCTTATTTTCCAACACTTTCTTACACAGCTGGAACATAATTAAATCAAATACTTCCTGGTTCCTTCCATGTAGATATTGTAACACAAAATGAGGTGGATTTTGTACTGATTTAAATTCATGAGTTTGTCCAAGGCATAAATCCTCCACACCTAAAGACAGACTCTGCTATTATGGCCACAAAAGCCACAGATGGCTTTCTACTGACTCTGTTGGGCCAGGGTAGGAACCAGCTTGTACAACTGATCTCTGTGTAATGGTTAGGAACCAACCTGTCCATAATTTGTACATTAACAATGCTCTGGAGGAGGTGGAGGGCACTCTCAGTCACTTTGCAGATGACACCAAACTGGGAGGCAGTGTTGATCTGCCTGAGGGCAGGGAGGCTGCAGAGGGAGCTGGACAGGCTGGATTGATGGGATGGGGACAATTGTATGAGGTTCAACAAGACCAAGTGTTGGGTCCTGCACTTGGGTGACCCCAACCCCAGGCAATGCTCCAGGCTTGGGGCTGGGAAGTGCCCAGAGGGAAAGGAGCTGGGGTGTTGGTTGATTCAGCTGAACAGGAGCCAGGGTGTGCCCAGGTGGCCAAGAAGGCCACCAGCATCCTGGCTTGTGTCAGCACTGT
Organism: Calypte anna; assembly: GCF_003957555.1. Classification (NCBI taxonomy): domain Eukaryota; kingdom Metazoa; phylum Chordata; class Aves; order Apodiformes; family Trochilidae; genus Calypte; species Calypte anna. Next base: position 3,576,197 of record NC_044274.1, read on the forward strand.
GTGGGCAGCAGGAGCAGGGCAGGGATTGTCCCCCTGTGAGGCTGCACCTAGAATCCTGGGGTCAGTTCTGGGCCCCTGAGGACAAGAAGGACATTGAGGGGTTGGAGTGTGTCCAGAGAAGGGAATGGAGCTGGGGAAGGGTCTGGAGCAGAAGTCTGCCCAGGAGCAGCTGAGGGAGCTGGGGGTGTTGATCCTGGAGCAAAGGAGGCTGAGGGGAGACCTTCTGGCTCTCTGCAACCCCCTGAGAGGAGGTTGGAGCCAGGGGGGGTCGGGCTCTGCTCCCAAGGAAGAAGGGATGGGAGAAGAGGAATTGAGCTGGAGGTTTAGATTGGAGCTTGGGAAGAATTTCTCCCTGGCAAGGGTTGTCAGGGCCTGGCCCAGGCTGCCCAGGGCAGGGCTGGAGTCCCCATCATTCCTGGAGGGATTTCCAAGGCCTGGAGATGTGGTGCTGAGGGCCATGGGGCAGTGGTGGCCTTGGCAGTGCTGGGTTAATTACTGGAGCTGATGATATTTAATATCTTTTCCAAACAAAATGATATTACGATTCTATAAATTTTAGGTACCCACACAGCCATTCTCTTACTGAAAGAGACTGAAAGCCCTGGGCAGGCCATAGAGGGAGGTAGCTGAAAGCCTCTGAATATTTTGCCTCTTTAGGACTTGAATTTCAGCAGGTCAGAGGTCTGCATGGTGTCTCTCATCATCACCTTTCCTTGACTGTATGGGAAACAAGGTTTTGGCATTAGGAAAAAAAATGCAGAGGGAATGACAAGCTTGTGGAAGAAGGTGGATTGGATCTTTTTCCATGATGGCCAGAAACATCACAGAACAATGGTGTAACTCTTAAGTGACTTCTTTAGGTATTTAATCGATTGCATTTTTAATGAGGGATACTGAAGGGTAACAATGTACCTGGTTTTATGCAGCAATTTTATGGTTAACTTAAGAGACCCCTCCCTCTCCTTAGGCTGTTTTACATTCAGAGTTCTTTGAATCCCTCTCATGGTACCTGACTTAGGCCTTGCTTTGATTTACAGCACAGATCAGAGAATGGTTTGGGTGGGAAGGGACCTTTCAAGTCCATCCAGTCCAACCCCAGGGACATCTCCAACTGGATCAGGTTGCTCAGAGCCCCATCCAACGTGACCTGGGACGTTTGCAGAGATGGGGCAACCTGGGCCAGGGTCTCACCATCTTACTTGTAGAACATTTCTTCCTCAGATCTTCCTCATATTCTCCCTTCTTTTCATTTACAGCAGTTACCCCTTGTCCTATCACAGAATGGTTCAGGATGGAGATTCTACAGTGCAACTTCTTCCTCAGCTTGCTGAGGGTGCACTCTGTCCCACTATCCATGTCACTGATGGAGACATTAAACAACCCTGACCACTGTAAGCATCCTAAATGCTCTGAATTGCTGTATCTGTTGTTTTGCTGAGTCTCTTGTTTTGCTGCTGACTGTCTCACAGCATGAGAAATCTGCTTCCTACCTTAGATGCCAAAATGAAGTGAACACTGCCCACAAAATTCATGGAAGATGATGGACTGGGGAAAAACACCTCTTTGGTCATTTCATGCAGGAAATACTGCATGGGCTGAGTCATCCACAGAGACATGGAAACTTAGGGACCACATCCTCCTGTGTCTCTGAAGGCTTCAGGATTCAGCACCAATGTGTTTTGAAATGGACTGATTGAAAGCATTACCTCTGAGCCTCAATTCTTTCTTGTTTAATTCTCTTTGCTTGTTCCCTTGGCCTTTCAGACAAAAAGGAGGTCAGCTGGGGAGAGGTCTTACCACAAACTTCAGAAGAACATCAGGTGATGTGTTTTCCTACACTCTCCCTATGGCAGTTTTAGGAGAATCAATCAAAAACTACTTATCCCATGTAGGTCTGCATGGGATATGGATATCAAGAAAGATCTCAGTGCTGTGATGATGAGCAAACTGCAAAAGAAGCATTCAGACACTCTGCCCCCAGCAGACATCTTGGATTTCTCTGCTTCATGTGCACTTCAGTGAGAAGAAGCATGGAAAAAAAAAGCCTTCTTATGACTAACCCATCACCTGTGCAGACATCTGCATCCACGGATGTTCCTCTCTGAATAGATAATTTCCAGTTTATTTTGATGATTTTCCCTTCTCTACTTTCAATGCACAAATTCCTCAGCAGGAAAAGACATTCTACTAGGCCAAGAAAATAACTGAGGGCTGGAAGTTCTCTGCTCTGAAGTCAGACTGAGAGAGTTTGGGTTGTTCAGCCTGGAGAAGAGAAGGCTGCAGGGAGAGCTTAGAGCACCTTCCAGTGCCTGAAGGGGCTCCAGGAAAGCTGGGGGAGGGCTTTGGACATGTAGGGGTAGGGAGAGGAGAAGGGAAATGGGTTAAAACTTGGAGAGAAAGGGGAGATTGAGGTTGGAGATGAGGAAGAAATTGTTGAATTTGAGGGTGCTGAGCCCCTGTGCCAGGTTTCCCAGAGAAGCTGTGGCTGCCCCATCCCTGGCAGTGTCTCAGGTCAGGTTGGATGGGGCTTGGAGCATCCTGACCTAATGGGAGGTGTCCCTGCTTACTGTTGGGGTTTGGAAGTAGATGATCTTTAAGGTCCAATCCAAAGCATTCTATGATTCTGTGATTCTACTGAAGATTTCAGGGACTGGCAGCACAGGTTGAACCTTGAGGCAGACACAGATCCACAGACTAACTCCAGACCTATGAAAACTGACTTCAACACCAAGCTCCTCATCAGCTCATTTCAGTTCCCAAATACAAGTGTGGCTCCTACTCTGGAAAATGAGTAGTGAGCTACAAATCAGACTATTAAGAACAGCTGTGCTCAACCAACAGCTCTTGTTTTCCCCATGTGCTACTTGCAACCATTTGATAATGGTTTGTATGAAAGAATGAGGCTACACTGGTTTGGATGAACAACCAAGGTGGATCAGCACCCTGGCTCTGACAGTGGCCATGGGAGATGTTGTTTAAGGAGAGGACATGATGGGTATTTTCTGCTGCCTGTTTCTGCCCCAGCATCCAGAGTTTTTACACTAAAATGTTACCTTCCTCCCTCATTCTCTCCTGCCTTGCTCTCTATGCATGTCCTACCCCTGGTGAGAATGAACAGGGGGAAGTGGCCCAGTTTCAGTCTTCAACTTCTGTTTCCCATTGCATTAGGGAAAAGGAAGAATTTTGTCCCTCAACTTTAAAAAGTCACATTTGGTACCAATAAAATCCAGCATTCCTATTTATGGAGTATCCTTTTAAGCACTAGATATTCTAAGCACCTTACAGTTCCAGGCTGAAACCCTTCTTAGCTTAAACATAGTAAATAACTTGCCTATAAAGTCAAATAGTCCATTTTAAATATTAGCAGCTGGTGGGGCCAGCATATGTTGACTTTATTATGGATTATTCTCATGTGGCACAAATAGCAAGAACTGTAGAGTTTAAAAGTAAAAGCTCCAAATTAATCTTTAAATGCTTTAACCAAATATCAAGGCTTTCTGTGCAGAAGTCTAAATAAAATCTTTATCTGTGCTTAGAAGCTCATGCAAATGTATTCAAAAGGGACTCTGTGGATCTCTTACCATGGCAGATTGGAAGCTGCTAAAACAAAGACAAGATCATCAGATTGGGCCAAGCCATCCATCTGCATCAGTAATTCTGTTTTCATCCGCCGACTTCCTTCATGTTCACCACTACCAAAGAGTCAGAAAAATATTATTTGCTCAGTGCATTACAGTAATCATCTTTATTTATACAGTGTCATTCACAGCAACTGAGCCCTTGTCACAGTTTTGCCCCAGTTCAAAGCATGGTTAAGCTCCATTAGCTAACATCTAAGCATTAAAATCAAGCTTTCCAATGATTACTTCAGTGGACTCTTCTCAGGGCATTAAACTGAGGAGAATTCACTATCCCTGAGTCCAAAGAAAATATTTAATTTTTTTTTTCTTCACGTTAATCTCTGTGCAGTGTGGATGTACACATGAAAACAGCAAAGGCTTTGGTTGAGAGATCTATAGAAGAGATTTGTTATCATGTGATAGCTGCCATCAAATAAGCAACACCCCTACCTGTTCAGGGCAACTATTGAGCTTTTCTGTGAATTTCAAGTGGCCACACAAACATTCACCTACTGATGAATTCAGAATTTTCCAAAATGTTGTCTCAAAAGCAAACAGGAAAATATGCTGTATTGAAACAAAATTTAAAAACAGGGCAGAGATCACCCAGAGAGGACCCTTCCTCAAAAAAAAAACAAACCAAAAGAAAAACCAACCAACAAAAGAAACAACAAAAAAACAAAAAAATAAAATAAAAACACAAAAAAAAGAAGAGGGAGGAAAAAAAAGAAAAGGGAAAGAAAAGAAAAAAAGAAAAAAGAGGAAAAAGAAAAGAAAGAAAAAAGAAAAAAGAAAAAATAGGAAAAAGAAAAAAGAAAAAATAGAAAAAGAAAGATAAAAGAAATTAAAAAAAAGAAAAAAAGAAAAAAGAAAAAGAAAAGAAAAAAGAAAAAGAAAAAGGAAAAGAAAAAAGGAAAAAGAAAGAAGAAAAGAAAAAAAAGAAAAAAAAGAAAAAGAAAAAAGAAAAGAAAAAAAGAAAAAATAGGAAAAAAGAAAAAAGATAAAAAAGAAAAATAGGAAAAAGAGAAAAAAGAAAAAGAAAAAAGAAAAAGAAAAAAGAAAAAAAAGAAAGAAAAAAGAAAAAAGAAAAAGAAAAATAGGAAAAAAGAAAAAATAGGAAAAAGAAAAAAGAACAAAAAAAGAAAAAAGAAAAAAAGAAGAAAAAAAAAGAAAAAAGAAGAAAGAAAAAAGATAAAAAGAAAAAAAAAAAAAAAAAAAAAAGAAAAGAAGGGGATTTTCAGCTAAGGGCTAAAAATTCTGGCTCTGATCCAGGTAACCAAGTTTCCAGGAAACCAGTTTGAATTCTTGGTACCAGATATGGTGTTCTTGGTAACTCCAGGACCAAACCCAGAGAAAACATCAGAGCCTTAGATGGTGAGGAAAATTCAGGCTTAGTGGCTTATTTCTCCAAAGAAATATACCAATATTTGGTTAAGGACATGTAAAGTTAATTACATAGCCTTAGATTAAGGTCCTTAGTAAAAGATGTAATCCAGTGATGTTAATGAAAGCTTTTAAAAACACAGGTGAAAGCAAAACTTGGGCCATAATTTACAGTTATTAAATGACAACTATTACAGGCTGTATGTTTACAGCGTGGCATATTCTATTTATACACCTTTGTGAACATAAAATCCACTGCTATGGGTTCCTAATGGTTATAATAATACTGTTTTATTTCTCCTGCTTCATTCTCATCCCTAACCTTTTCACTCTGTTTTTAACTACAAATTGCCTCCACTTTGGGTGACAATAATAACACCCTCCCAATTCTGCAGCTGGGAGTCCTCACAATACCACTAAAATCTGTCACATTATTGAAAATGTCATTCCACCAGGCACACTTCACCTTACCTCTGCTATTTCACCTCCACCACCTTTACTTCCACTTCAAACCCTTCATTTTAAAACCCAGCAGCCCTGCTTGCACACTCTGGCACCTTCCTCCTTCTCTAAGTCTTGCTGGACCCACAGTCCCTTGGTTCCTCCCCCAACCTGGCTTTCATGTTTACTTCTCTACAGAGCTTTTAGAAGGCCATGGAGTGATAGGATGAAGAGGAACAGTTTCAAGCTGAAAAGGGGGAGATTTAGGCCTAGATATTTGCAAGAAATTCTTTGTTGTGAGGGTGCTGAGCCCCTGTGCCAGGTTTCCCAGAGAAGCTGTGGCTGCCCCATCCCTGGCAGTGCCTCAGGTCAGGCTGGATGGGGCTTGGAGCAACCTGGGCTGGTTGTATTAAAAAATGTATTAAAAAATTCATAAATGTATTAAACCACCCCCCAAATATCCTTTGGAATCAGGCTGAGGGAACTGGGATTGTTCAGGCTGGAGAAGAGAAGGCTGCAGGGAGACCTTAGAGCACCTTCCAGTGCCTGAAGGGGCTCCAGGAAAGCTGGGGGAGGGCTTTGGACACGGGGGGGGTAGGGAGAGGAGAAGGGAAATGGGTTAAAACTTGGAGAGAAAGGGGAGACTGAGGTTGGAGATAAGGAAGAAATTGTTGAATGTGAGGGTGCTGAGCCCCTGTGCCAGGTTTCCCAGAGAAGCTGTGGCTGCCCCATCCCTGGCAGTGTCTCAGGTCAGGTTGGATGGGGCTTGGAGCAACCTGGGCTGGTGGGAGGTGTCCCTGACCATGGAAAGGAGGTGGGAATGGATGAGCTTTGAAGTCCCTTCCAACCCAAACCAGTCTGCAATTCTCTTATCTCATCTACTGTGATGAGATGAATCAACAGCTCACCCTAAATTCAGAAATTAAGGCTTCCATGAAGCAGTGCTTTTGGAACCCAAAGGTGTTTTTGGACAACATCACACTGTGAGGCTCATAAAGTTGGCAACAAGACAACAACAAAAAACCCCACTTAATAAAAAGTTATGAATATTACCATTATCAAAGTAATTACAATTACAATTACAAAACCTCTAAGCCTGAACTGAAATTAATAGAGCAGCCTCAAGCTTTAGCTGAGCTAAGATTTGTTTCCAGCAGGTCCAGTGTATGACTAAACATCAGCCAGCACCTGAACACACACACAACTGAGAAGATGCAGTAAAAAATATTGTCCTAAAGCCATGGGGAGTGGTCTCATCAGTTACCCAGGAGCTGTGCCTCTTTGACTCATAACTGATTCCAGCTCGTCCAAGAAAATGGTGGAAGGAGCATGGTAACGAGCAAGCTCAAATAACACCTGTTTAGAGAAAAGAGAAAATGGGAAAGAAAAGATAAACCAACACAAAAAGGCATCAGAAGCACAGGAGGTAAATAACAGTCCCCACATACCAAACTTCTAGGGAAAAAAAAAAAGGATATCTGCTGGAAAAAAAGCTCTGGGGAGGCTGAAGGTCCCTGAATCCTCTCAAATTCTGAAAGGAGATAGAAAGAAAACAGCCTTGTAATCCTGTCTTTATATGTAAATCTTTCTGGATAAATCCTATCAGAGTACCCTGGAAATAATGGGATAGAAGAAAATGATCCATCAGAGGATGCTGGGAACTCTTAAATTCTTAGCAGAGATTAAACATCCGTCTTTTGTTGTTGCTGCATTTGTAGGTTGTTTTTTAAATAAGGATTTGAGAAAAAAGAACAAAATTAAAAGTCAACTGTACTGCAATGAAAGAAAATGGACTGATTCTCTTGATAAGAATCAAGCAGTTCTTTTGTTTTTCCTGGTAAGAACAAACATAAATTGCTTGGACAATCAAGGTTAGAAAAACAGAATATAAATCTGACACAGAAAATCTGTGTCTGCCCTTTTGAGAAAGAAGTTTCATCTTTTTCTGTGAACATGCAGAGGTTTGTATTAGCAGTGAGAACACAGTGTTGGTTCTTCTTCAGTGTAGTGTTCTAGGGGTTTTTAATGCCACTAACAATATATATTAACCCAGCAATCTTTTATCTAAACAGTAAAAAAAAAACCAATCAAAAAATTAAACATATATTTACATTATTTTCTACACTTTGGATATGAAGTGCAGGGTTTAAACAGTTTGCCCAGAAACACAAGCAGTCCATGACCAATCTACCATTTTGCTACAAATCTAAAATATAAAATGACACCTACACAGCTGAGACCTGAGGGAAACAGGATGAGTGGCCATTCCTCCAAATGAGCAGAAAACCCACATATACATCACACAATTTCAGAATACTCCTGCACCAGCTTCATGTCATTTTAGGATACAAATTCACACGATATTTTTCTTAGAGCTGTCCCAACCCACAGTTTTATTTCATTTCTGTATTCTGCCAAAAACTCGACTAAGGGTGAAATGCCACAAATTCAATATCACTGCAAATGCTTTGGCATGTTCACAAAAAGCTCTTGGCTGATGGTGTAAAAAAAAAAACCAGACTGTCCTATGCTTCTGAGAGAAGGGAAACTTCTGGAAAGCCACTGAGGCAGATGCCAAGAGGATCAATAACAGAGGAGGCAAATGTCAGGAGACAAATGTGCCATTTTAAAGGACAAAGGCCACATGAAGAATAATAATTATGTTGCAGACTGCTTCTTTTTCAACAGAGATTAGCAGTGCTTGCAATGCCATTTGCTGAGTGCAATCTGTTGCAATTATTCCTTTGGAAGGGCTCTGTGTCACTCAGAAGTGTGGCAGAGATTAGGGTGGGCATTTTTTTAGGGCAAGGATGCTACACCTGAATCCTTGGATTTTTTTGAACCACCACTGAGCCATGCATCCTGCATGCTATTTGATGTGCAAAAATACTTTTACCCCTTTACCATCAAACTACCTTCCTGAAAACAGTGGTACATCTGTGTTTGGCTCTAAGATCTTTGTGACAAGGGATTTTTCTGCCAGTTCTGTACCAATAATAGGGAATTTGGGAATCTAAGAAATATTTTGTTGGGAATCTAGAGGCCAATCCTTGCAGAAAGGATGTGAAGTGCTCTGCAGGAGTCACTAAGGAAACACTATTGTAGTTAGGAACTCTTCTGGCCTGTCTTACTGAGTGAATCATAAATCTTTGCTACCTTCAGGACATCTGCTTCATCTGCTACAGAACTAAAATTCCACAGCAAGAATCCACTGTGAATCTTCTGCAGATGTTATCCCCATTCTAAGAAATAAATATGAACAGAGTCACGGGTTTTGTCCAAGAAAGGAAAGATTATGAGTGAGGAATACTCACTTTCCAGTTCTGTGTTAAAACTCCACCATTTTATGAGGACATATTATGTTTTATTAACTTAGAATGATTAAAATAATTATTCTTACCCGGACAAGTTTCTCTGAATCCCCCCTCCATTTGCTGACAATGGTGGATGCTGATATGTTGAAAAATGTTGTGTTGCATTCTGTGGCAACAGCCTTAGCAAGTAAAGTTTTTCCAGTACCTACAAACAACAGTGTCTAAGAAATTCACCCTCTAAAGAAATGCAATGCAGATTTTTTAATAATTCCACTCATCCCACCATCAGTCAGATACACAAAAAAGTAGAAAAAAGTCATAAAACCACTGAATGGTTTGAGGGGGAAGGGACATTTCAAAGCCACCCAGTCCAACTCCCTGCACTCAGCAGGAACATCTCTAACTGGATCAGGTTGCTCAGAACCCCATCCAACCAGATCTGGATTTCCAGGGATGGAGCATTTAATAGTCACAGAAACAAATGGAGTTTATTGCACTGACAGCTTTTCCAACCTGGCTCAGGCAGTTCCCTTTGTCCCCTCTCAGCTGCACTCATGTGGCAATGCTGGTGTCAAAGAGGAGCAGAGAGGCTGTGCTGGTAACACTCAGCCAGCAGAGCACAGGGAAAAAAGCTTCCACCTCATTTCCAAAATAATCCCCAAATACAAAAGAAGGAAAGGAGACAACAGCCCCAGGCCCCTACCCAACCCTCCATACAGCGCTGTCTCCAGTTCTGACATAAGAAGGACATGGAAGTGTTGGAGAGAGTCCAGAGGTGGCCAAAAAGATGAGCAGAGAGCTGGAGGTCTCTCTGGAGCCAGGCTGAGAGAGTTGGGGTTGTTGAGGCTGGAGAAGAGAAGGCTGCAGGGAGACCTTAGAGCACCTTCCAGTGCCTGAAGGGGCTCCAGGAAAGCTGGGGAGGGACTTGGGACAAGGGCAGGGAGGGATGGGATGAGGGGGAAGGGTTTCAAACTAGGAGAGAGGAGATTTAAGTGAGACATGAGCCACAGATGTGCACCAGCAGCCCAGAAACCATCCCTGTCCTGGGCTGCATCCCCAGCAGGGTCAGGGAGGGGATTGTCCCCCTCTGCTCCACTCTGGGGAGACCCCCCTGGGGTGCTGGGTCCAGTTCTGGGGTCCCCAACCCCAGAAGGAGATGGAGCTGTTGGAGTGAGTCCAGAGGAGGCCCTGGAGATGCTGGGAGGGCTGGAGCAGCTCTGGAGCCAGGCTGAGAGAGTTGGGGTTGTTGAGGTTGGAGAAGAGAAGGCTGCAGGGAGACCTTAGAGCACCTTCCAGTGCCTGAAGGAGCTCCAGGAAAGCTGGGGAGGGACTTGGGACAAGGGCAGGGAGGGATGGGATGAAGGGGAGTGGTTTCAAACTGAAAAGAGGGGAGATTTAGATGAGATCTTAGGAAGAAACTCTTCGTTGTGAGGGTGCTGAGCCCCTGTGCCAGGTTTCCCAGAGAAGCTGTGGCTGCCCCATCCCTGGCAGTGTCTCAGGTCAGGTTGGATGGGGCTTGGAGCAACCTGGGCTGGTGGGAGGTGTCCCTGCCCATGGCAGGGAGTTGGAACTGGATGAGCTTCAAGGTCCCTTCCAGCCCAAAGCAGTCTGGGATTCTTTGACACTTTCTTTAAAAGGGTGAGTCCATGCCAGCTTTATTCACATTTTGTAAGGTCAGGTCAAGCCAAATTTGATTAATATAGCCCAAGCTGAGTAAAAACACCTATGAGTTCTCACTCCTCTGAACTCTGAGTTCAATTACTGTTTTTGGAAGATTCAATTGTAGAAACAATCAAGGTTTGTGAGAATGTAATATTTCATATTTCAGAATATGCTCTTTATCAACACTTTTGATCTAACAAGCATCAAGTATTTATCCATGGGACATAAACAGAAGTAGTGGTAAAGAAATGGATATGGTTTAAAGCCCTTCATACCTGGTGGTCCATACAGCAATAATCCCTTCCATGGAGACAGAATGCCTGTAAACAGCTGGGGGTACTGAGGAAACAAAAAATAATTCAGGAATTAAAACCTATACCACCTATAACACAATGCAAGGGATTCTAACCCCTACCACACTGCTTCTAATGCATTAAGGAAACCTAAGAAATTTGAAGACAAAGGGATAAACCCCCTCCAAAATGATGTAATATATACGAGCTGAGTACTGAGAAAAATACAAACATTTACCATTTGACATCTGTTTCTAGTGAATTCTTCAAATGCAGCTGGTTTTATATTCTCTTCTAGAAGTCTTTTTTCCATTCAATTAATAAAAGACAAATTCAGCACCTCTCCCATAGCCAAAGGTGCCACAGACTATGACCCAACACTTAGAATTTCAATATTGAAAGGGCATTTTCTTACAGGAGAACACGTGTGCTGTGGTCAGATGAAACAGAAAGAAGAAAAGTTCTGACATGAGCTGCCTACAAAAGCAGTGGAATGGTGAGAACTCTAAACCACCACTGTATTGTCCAGGAAAAGGCTAATGAGCCCAGTTTTCTTGAATCTATTCAAGATAGATCTATTCACCTTACCCTTATGGGATAAACAACTGCTTCCTTGACGAGCCTTTTAGCTGCATCCAACCCAATAATATCTTCCCACTTCACATTGGGATTGTGGAGGTAAATGTCCTGTAACATATAAAACCCCCTGTTAGCAAAACTTCTCTTCTTCTGCACCACCATGACCATGTCTGGCAAAGGAAATCAACTCAGTTAACAACTAACAGTGGCACTGAGTGACACAAACTGTAAGCATTTAATCCCCCCCTTGCTATTTTTCCTACAGGGACACGGAGCTGCCAGGTGGTTCCTTGTCCTTAGTTTTGCCTAGGAGTATATAGGTTGGCAAATGTATATGCTGAGCAGATCTGTTCCTCACTTTTCTGTTTTCTACTCATTGTTTTAGCAGCCAGCTAACATTTGAAGAGCTCTCACACCAAGAGAGGTTCACCAAGCCTTGTGTTTTGGCTCTGGTGCTGGCAAGTTATCAGTTGTGTAATTTCTCTGAGTGAATAATTTGATAAATTACTTGTAAAGTACAGGCTTGGGGAAGAGTAGCTGGAAAGCAGCCTGGTGGAGAAAAGGATCTGTGAGTACTGGTGGCTGGCTGGTTGAACAGGAGCCAGCAGTGTGCCCAGGTGGCCAAGAAGACCAATGGCATCCTGACCTGTATCAAAAACTGTGAGTCCAGCAGGAGCAGTGAAGTGATTGTGCCCCAGCTCAGCCCTGCTGTGGCCACAGCTTGAGTATTGTGTTCAGCTCTGGGTGCCACAGTATAAAACATCATGGTCACAACGCGGCCAAAAACCTTAGTGAAAAAGAATGTGGGGACTCAGACGGAGCTCCCAAGCAGGCATGCAGCAGTGCAGGTCTCTGGCTGCAGTGAATGCCTGTGCCTGGCACTGGTATCAAAGGGAACCAGTGACAGCGCATGTGTGCGTTGTGAGCAAGTTAATGATCTCCTCAGGCAGGTGGTTAAACTGACAGAGGAGGTGGAGAGACTGAGAGCCATTAGAGAATGTGAGAGGGAAATTGACTGGTGGAATCACACCCTGAGGCAGGGGCAAATGGGAGAGGTTGAGGAAGTGATGGATCCTCCCCCCTCCTGTCACCGGACAGAAGGAGAGGACTTAAGAGATATGAATGAATGGAAGGAGGACCGGCCTCAGAAGGGCACGAAAAAAATCCTCCCAACCCCCTCCACCCTCCCAATTGCCCTTGAAGAATAGGTATGAGGCCTTGGAAATTCAGGGACAGGAAAACGTAGTTACAGAGGTAGATTTACCTAGTGAACCACCTAGGACTCGTCAGTCACCTCGTGTCCTTAGGACTTCTTCAATCAAGAAGGAAAGGAGAGTGGTGGTGGTAGGTGACTCCCTTCTGAGGGGGACAGAAGGGCCCATCTGTCGACCGGACCCATCCCACAGGGAGGTCTGCTGCCTCCCTGGGGCTCGGATTAGAGATGTTAAAAGGAAACTCCCTAATCTTGTGGGTCCCTCTGATTACTATCCACTGCTGATTTTTCAGATTGGCAGTGATGAAATCATCACAAGAAATGTAAGGGCAATGAAGAGTGACTTCAGGGCCCTGGGACGGCTAGTTAGGGGGTCTGGAGCACAAGTAGTGTTTGCCTCCATCCCTCCTGTAAGAATGGGTGGGGAGGTATATAGGAAGAGTCTACAGGTCAATGAGTGGCTGAGAGACTGGTGCCAAAGACAGAGTTTTGGTTTTTTTGATCACGGAATGCTATATGAGACACCTGGCCTGGTGATGGCAGGTGGGATGCACCTGTCGCAGAGGGGGAAGAGGCTTTTGGGGCAGGACTTGGCAGGGCTCATTGAGAGAGCTTTAAACTAGATGTGAAGGGGGAAGGGGAGAAAACTGGGTCTGTTAGGGACAAACACAAGAAGAACGAACCAGGGCCCGAAGGCAGGTGGTCTAGGGAGGATTTAGTCCCACCAGTGTGCTCTGTTTGTTTCCTGAAATGTCTGTATGCTAATGCACGCAGCATGGGGAATAAGCAAGAAGAGTTAGAGGTCAGTGTACGGGCTAAGGGTTATGATCTGGTAGCGATAACAGAGACATGGTGGGATAGGTCACATGACTGGAATGTGGCCATGGATGGTTATGTGCTTTTTCGGAAAGATAGGGCGGGGAAGCGAGGTGGTGGAGTTGCTCTTTATGTGAGAGAGCAACTAGAATGTGTTGAGTTTTGTGCAGGGGCTGATGAGGGGCAAGTTGAAAGTTTGTGGGTAAGAATTAAGGGGAAGGCTGGTGTGGGTGATACAGTTGTGGGGGTCTACTACAGACCTCCTGATCAAGGCGAGGAGGTTGATGAGGCCTTCTACAGGCAGCTGAAAGCAGCCTCACAACTTCAGTCCCTAGTCCTCATGGGGGATTTTAACTACCCTGATATCTGCTGGTTGACTCACACAGCCAGCCTTTCACAGTCTAGGAGGTTCCTCCAGTGCATTGATGATAACTTCTTAATGCAGATGGTGGACAAGCCGACTAGAAGAGGAGCGCTGCTGGATCTTATACTAACCAACAAGGAGGGCCTTGTTGAAGCAGTGGTGGTCAATGGCAACCTTGGCTGCAGTGATCATGAGATGATAGAGTTCAGGATCCTGCGTGGAAGGAACAGAATACCCAGTAGGACCAGAACCCTGGACTTCCACAGGGCAAACTTTGGCCTCCTCAATCAACTGTTAAGAGAAATCCCATGGGACAGGGCGTTAAGAGATAAAGGGGCTCAAGATAGCTGGTCAATATTTAAGGACCACTATTTGCAAGCACAGGATCAGAGCGTCCCTATGGTTAGGAAATCTAGTAAGGGAGCTAGGAGACCAGCATGGTTAAAAAAGGAACTGCTGGGAAAACTTAAGTGGAAAAGGAAAATCTACAGATCATGGAAGGGGGGGCTGGTCACTTGGGAGGAATACAGGACTGTCGTCAGAGGATGTAGGGAGGCAATTAGGAAAGCTAAGGCCTCCTTGGAACTTAACCTTGCAAGTCAGGTTAAGGATAATAGAAAGGGCTTTTTCAAATACATAGCTAGCAAAACTAACACTAGAGGCAATATTGGCCCACTAAGGGATGAGATGGGAGCCCCGGTGACAGAGGATATAAAGAAGGCAGAGGTGCTGAACGCCTTCTTTGCCTCTGTCTTTACTCTTGCAGGGTTTCCACATGAGCCCCAGATTCATTTAGCCCCAGAAGTAGTCGAGATAGATGAGGAGTTAGACATAGTAGATGAGGATTGGGTTAGGGATCAGCTGAGTAATCTGGACATCCATAAGTTGATGGGTCCAGATGGAATGCATCCAAGGGTGCTGAGGGAGCTGGCGGAGGTCATTGCTAGGCCACTCTCCATCATCTTCAGTAAGTCATGGGTAACAGGAGAGGTGCCTGAGGACTGGAGGATAGCAAATGTCACTCCAGTCTACAAGAAGGGCAAGAAGGAAGACCCGGGTAACTATAGACCGGTCAGCCTCACCTCCATCCCTGGAAAGGTGATGGAACAACTTGTTCTTGTCACTATCTCCAGACATATCAAGGACATGGGAGTCATCAAGAGCAGTCAGCATGGTTTTATCAAGGGTAAATCATATTTGACTAACCTCATAGCCTTCTACGAGGAAATTACTAGGTGGATAGATGATGGAAGAGCAGTAGATGTGGTTTATCTTGATTTCAGTAAAGCATTTGACACCGTCTCTCACAGCATCCTTGTAGATAAGTTGATCAAGTATGGGTTTGGTGATCAGGTAGTGAGGTGGATCAGGAACTGGTTGAAAGGAAGGAGTCAGAGAGTTGTAGTCAATGGGGCAGAATCTGGTTGGAGGTGTGTGACCAGTGGAGTCCCTCAGGGGTCGGTGCTGGGACCGGTGTTGTTCAATATCTTCATCAACGACTTGGATGAGGGTATAGAGTGTACCCTCAGCAAGTTTGCTGATGACACTAAGCTGGGAGGAGTGGCTGACACACCAGAAGGCCGTGCTGCCATTCAGAGAGACTTAGACAGGCTGGAGAGTTGGGCAGAGAGAAACATGATGAAATTCAACAAGGGGAAGTGTAGAGTTTTGCATTTGGGGAAGAACAACACGATGTCCCAGTATAGGTTGGGGGCTGACCTGCTGGAGAACAGTGTAGGTGAAAGAGACCTGGGGGTCCTGGTAGACAAGAGGATGACCATGAGCCAGCAATGTGCCCTTGTGGCCAAGAAGGCCAATGGCATCCTGGGGTGCATTAGAAAGGGGGTGGTTAGTAGGTCAAGAGAGGTTCTCCTCCCCCTCTATTCTGCATTGGTGAGGCCGCACCTGGAGTATTGTGTCCAGTTCTGGGCCCCTCAGTTCAAGAAGGACAGGGAAGTGCTTGAAAGAGTCCAGCACAGAGCTACTAAGATGATTAAGGGAGTGGAACATCTCCCTTATGAGGAAAGGCTGAGGGAGCTGGGTCTCTTTAGTTTGGAGAAAAGGAGACTGAGGGGTGACCTCATCAATGTTTTCAAATATGTAAGGGGTGAGTGTCAGGGAGATGGAGTTAGGCTTTTCTCAGTGGTGACCAGTGATAGGACAAGGGGTAATGGGTGTAAATTGGAGCATAGGAGGTTCAAGTTGAATATTCGAAAAAATGTTTTTCCTGTAAGGGTGACAGAGCCCTGGAACAGGCTGCCCAGGGGGGTCGTGGAGTCTCCTTCACTGGAGACATTCAAAACCCGCTTGGACATGTTCCTATGCGATGTACTCTAGGTGGCCCTGCTCTGGCAGGGGGGGTTGGACTAGATGATCTTTCGAGGTCCCTTCCAACCCCTAGGATTCTATGATTCTATGATTCTATGACCTGGAACCTGTCCAGAGAAGAGCTATGAGGCTGGTGAGGGGTTTGGAGGGAATGTTGTATGAGGAGCAGCTGAGGGAACTGAGGTTATTTAGTCTGGAGAAGGCTCAGGGGAGATCTTCTTGCTCTTTACAGATGCCTGAAGGGAGGTTGGGGAGAGGTTGGTGTTGGTCTCTTCTCCCAAGTAACTAGTGATAGGATGAGAGGAAATGGGTTTAAGTTGTGCCAGGAGAGGTTTAGGTTATATATTAGGAAAAAATTCTTCACTGAAAGAGTGGTGAGGCATTGGAATGGGATGCCCAGGGAGGTGATGGAGTTGCTATCCCTGGAGGTGTTCAAGAAGTCTTTAGATGTGGTGCTTCAGGAGATGGTTTAGTGGTTGTAGTAGTTGGATTATGGTTGGACTTGATGATCGTGAAGGTCTTTTTCAACATTAATGATTCTATTTTTTAATTTGGTGATCACATCTCCCTGCCATCCAATAATAGGACTCATGGGAGTGGTTCAAAGCTGCACCAGGGGGGGTTTAGACTGGACAGTAGGAAACATTTCTTCACTGAGAAGGTGGCCAAACACTAGAAGAGGCTTCCTAGTGAGGTGGTTGATGTCCTGAACCTGTCAGTGTTTAAGAAACATTTGGACAATGCCCTTAACAACAGGCTCTAACTTTTGGTTCAGCATGGTCAGGCAGTTGGATCAAGTGACCACTTTAGGTCCCTTCCAGCTGAAATTTCTATTTTACCCTATTCTCAAAAAAATTATAAGCAATAGGAGTCATATTTACAGGCATCTTCTGAAAACCTGCAACACAAGCATCTTGCTAATTAAAATCATAAATTAGTCTTTGAGTCCAATGCCCTTTGGTTGTCATTCCTCAGTGCACTTCTCTTACCTCTTTTTTTGAATGTGCTTCTCCTGTATAATCACGTGCAACGTGAAAATACTTTTGTTTGTTTTAAACTTGATGCTCAGAGACTTTAAGCCTGCACCAATTACTTATGTTATTACTTACAAATAACAGTGAAAAATGGCTATTTACTCCGTGCTATGCAAGATTTTATCAGCTTCAAGAAACTCTGAAACAGGAGGAAAAATCTCCCCCAAGCATCTGTCAAAAGATAGTCAGTAATTAGTCTGTGCCCTGAAGCACTCACTAAGTTAATTTCATTTAACTCATCAAAGTTTCAAATCTTCTCTGAGTCCTTCCATTTGCTTTCACAACATTTTGTGGCTGTGCAATCCAGAGATTTGTTCTGCAGAAAATATCATATCCATACATGGGATGAATTCTGCTTTCCAATAAAAACAGGCAGTCCCCAGAGACTGAAGAAAAAATATACATGCTTATATTCCAGGGGAAAATTTGATTTAATACAATTAGACAGATTATTTATAGAGAGGAGCTTGCACTTTCTCTATTAACAGCAAATTAAGATGAATCAGATTTAGGATACTAAGTAAAGACTTCCAAAACTGTTTCCATATTAAATTAGATTGTATTGTGAAATAGATACCACATACTATTTATTTTTATTGATTTGCAGTGTTACTTACCATAGCAACAAGGAACACAGCAGCACAATTAAAAAAAACTATCATAATGAAGACTAAAGCAACTCTATTATTTTTTGCTAAAGGAGCACCAAGAAAACACTATTTCAAAGGTTCACCATAAATTAAAAAACAGACAGGAACTGAAATTAAGAAGAATTTTCTTATTTTAGGGTTGGAAGTTCCCTCAACTTCAGTTCTACTAAACTGCAGACCTACTGCAGGTCTACAAAGCATGCAGACCAAGAATATGGGCCACACACAGCTGTAAAAATCAGTCAGCAAAAGTCTTCCAGGATGATTTTAAATACGTGGGGGCAACAGCTTGATACCATTTCTGATACTTATATCCAGAAAGAGTCATAACACTCTACAATATTGTGATACTAGGAAGCCTTTTGGGATTTAGGAGGTGATGAGTGCAAAGCATTTACCTTCTTCACAGCCCAGACTGAACTGAAATGGTGCTGACAACTCTGGGATTCCTTCCAGGTGCCAAAGTGCCCATCCAAGAAGAATTCCAAGTCTGCCCTGGGACACAGGGTATTACTGATGCTGCTCCTGCAGCTCCTGTGCTGGGATGAGGGAAGGGCACTGCCTGCAGAGTCCACAGTAAGTAAAAGCATCTCCCAGCTGCACCAAAGGAGGGAAGAGAAGGAGCCCAGATCGTGCAGGCAGTGCAGGGCAAAGTGCAGGGCTAGTATTGAAAAGAGTGTGGGAGCATCAGTGCTTCATAATTTTGGTGCATGGTATTTGGTGGATGAACCAATCAGGATATTGCTTTCATAGAGTCATAGAATCATAGAACTGGCTGGGCTGGAAGGGAGCTCAGAGCTCATCAAGTCCAACCCTTGATCCACTCCCCCCGTGGTTCCCAGCCCATGGCACTGAGTGCCACATCCAGGCTCTTTGGAAAGAGCTCCAGACACGGAGAATCCACTACTTCCCTGGGCAGCCCATTCCAAGGTCTGATCACCCTCTCCAGAAAGAAATTCTTTCTCATCTCCAACCTAAACCTCCCCTGGCACAACTTGAGACCCTTTGTGCCCTCTTGTCTTGCTGAGAGTTGCCTGGGAAAAGAGCCCAACCCCCCCCTGGCTCCAACCTCCTTTCAGGGAGTTGCAGAGAGTGATGAGGTCTTCCCTGAGCCTCCTCTTCTCCAGCCTCAACACCCCCAGCTCCCTCAGCCTCTCCTCATAGGATCTGTGCTCGAGTCCCTTCACCAGCCCAGTTGCCTCCTTTGGACCTGCTCCAGCACCTCGATATCCTTCCTAAACTGAGGGGCCCAGAACTGGACACAGGACTCAAGCTGTGGCCTCCCCAGGGCTGAGCACAGGGGCAGAATCCCTTCCCTGGACCTGCTGGCCACACTGTTCCTGAATATACTTTCCTTTATAGTTCCTTTGATACTGCTACACCATCCACAACTGAATACAGCCCTAAATCTTTTTCTTTTTCAGTGAAGTCTTCTACATTTCATGGAGCAAGAAGAACAAAGGGAAAAGCTACAACAGTCTCATGGGTGCAGCATGATTAGATTACATGTTTCCCACTAGAGAGGAAAGATCTTAATTACTCTCTCCCATTGTGTATCAGAAAACATCATTACATGTAAAGAAATGACTTGTCAAGAGTTTTATGGTAAGAAAAATAACTCGCACATTCAAGAATAAGCATTACCAGTGACAGGAAAAAGAAAAAAGCATCATTCTCAGATGCCAAAGATAACTAAGATCTCTTTACATCTAAAATGGAGATTGAATCTTACTTTGCTTACAACTGTTGCAAGTTCTCTCATCTCACCAGTCATGCCAATGAAAGCACTGAGGGGCTTCAGTAATCGCTCCTAGAAAGGACAAGCAGAAGTTTTTGTCAGACCTCAGTCCCTTTTAAACAGATGAACTATGACATCGTTTCAAAAAAGCTGATACATCATAACAATATCAACATCTGAAGCTGTAAAAATGATAATCCTAAAAAATGATGTAATGTAAAAATGATAATCCTAAAGAATTGGAGGTAAGCCCTCTTTGCAGTGTTGTCTTTTCCTCTGACAGAGTCTAACCCTGTGAATTAACACCACGCAGCTCTCTTATTGTACATGCAGTCCTACACAATGCCCTACACAGATTAAGAGGAGTGAAAAAGGTAAATATGGATCCACATTGTCCACACTCTGTTTTGAAAGTCTCTTCAAGTGCAGCAGCTGCTGGATGGAGTGTCCCTCAGGTTGGATGTGCTGTCCTGAGAGCTATGGCTTGTGTCAGGGAGTGATTAC
The DNA here is from genome assembly GCF_003957555.1 of Calypte anna. Lineage (NCBI taxonomy): Eukaryota > Metazoa > Chordata > Aves > Apodiformes > Trochilidae > Calypte > Calypte anna. The sequence goes on from NC_044274.1 coordinate 3,596,136, forward strand.
TGAAAGTGTTCTACCTCTGCCCTCTCAACTCTACTCATTCTCTGCTGAGGTGAATGCTAAGTAACATACTGAAATAAAATGAACCAGAATTTCACCCTCAGATGTTCCGTGGGTTCTTGCAGGTTCTATTTTTTTGCAGATCATAACTTACCCTTTGTGGGTTTTGTCTTCTTCAAAAATAACTGTTGATAAATTAGATGGGTATCAAATATGACTCCAGAAGGAAATACACCACGCAGAAACCCTAACCCCTCTTTTTACCACTTGGGAAAGAAGGCAACATCAACTGCAGTATTTTAGTCTGCTCCTGGTTATACAAAATTCCTCTTAATTGAATAAAAACATCAACATAAACACTTACAGAAGGATCTGGATCACAGTTAAGGCTGTTGAAATCTATTCCATTTGATGACACTTTGACAGCATCCTGAATCATCCTATGGAAGTCAATTACTTGGCCCTAAAAAGGAGAAAATAACATTGTGACAGGCTTTACCATGATGGCAGCTCAACTGTTAAAACCACACTGAGACAAAGCCCACTTGACATTACAGCACTGAGTTTCCTTTCTGCACATACACTCCTAAAAATGGAAAAAAACTGACCACAGAATCTGTGGTAGCAATGGGAAAAGATTAGACATCTCCTCAGTCATTGCAACAGTTTAACTGCAGAGCCTCTCACCATCTCATTCAGGAATCTGAAATGTATCTTCAGTTTTAGCTGTTATCACTGAGTTTTAAAAACAAATGGTTCTCCTTGACAACATTTGAAATACTACTTAATGCAAGCAAAGCCTCCTACGTGAAGAATTACTGCCCAAATATTAAAATTGACCTTTCAGATAAAGATACAGGAACATTTTATATAAAAAGAGGCACAAAAAGCTCTCATTTATATGGTATTTGTGAAAAACCTCTGTTGGGGAAACAGTTCAGAAATATCCAGGTTGTGAGCAATCCTGACTTACTTCACCTTAGGCCACATTGGGTTAATGGTTATTGAGGCCTAGTTACAGGCTTTCTGAGAATGAGCTAATGGGAAAGAGATAACTTAATTGGCAACAGAAGAGGAAAATAATTATGTGAGAAGAAGGTTCCATGAGAATGGAATGTGTAATTGGAATACAAAGCCACCTGCATGATAAGATGGTGTAAACAAGACTTCTCTATATAAAGTGAGTGCAAGTTGTTAATAAACGATTTCATACAATCATATTGATGTGCACATGGAATCCTTAAGCCTCCACAGACTGTTTTCCCACAAACCTCCACCTGTTTTTTCTACATGCACATTTCTATTCTACATCACATAGCAAGTTTCCACCAACCCTTCTGGCGTGAGCGCTGTCTCCTCCACTTTTGTTGATTGCCAAAACACTTAAGCCAAAGTCAGCTTGCTCCAGAGTAACTGCACTGTCAGCATTCTACAGGAAAAAATCAAATTTAAAACAGATTTTCTGCTGAGCAGATGAGTTGCAGGTATCCTGTTGTAGGTATCATCCCATCTCTTCATGATGACACGAAGCTGCAGCTGTAATCCTGTGTTTCTCCAACACCTCTGTGCAGTTAAGACTTGATCTGAACAGTGAGAGCAGGGGTGAAAGCCCTGGTTCTGGGAGCTCAGCATCCCAGTTCTTTCATGGAAGCTTGGAGCTTCCATTTTAAGTTGCAGAAATCTGTATTTCACATAGCTATGAGAAGAAATGCTTCTGAAAGGTGGTAACAACAAGCCCAGGGTGTAGCACGTCAGCTCAGAACAGGGGAGCTATTCTAGGATTGTGAGTTCCTTTGACATTCACTTGCCAGCAGTTATTGCTGTAAAATCGCCAAACTATGTATTTAGGGTTTTTTAAAGGTGAGAACTGGTCAGAGATGAGCTTGTGGCTGGGCAAGGACTGAAAGACAAAGAAGGGAGAGGGAAAGAAAGAAGGAAGAGGGAGAGGAGAGGAAAAAAGAAAAACGAAAAGGAGAAATTAAGAAAGAAAAGAGAAAAAAGAAAGAAAAAAATGAGAAAAAAAGAGAAAAAGGAAAAATAAATAATAAAAAAATATTTCCTTCACCCAGTTCCTCAAAAGCTCTAACAGAAATGGTGCTTACCCATCAACCTTCTGCTCCTGCCTCCTCCTCTGCAAGGGATGGTAATAAAGTAGTTTTCACAGCAATCCTACCAAAATGAGGCTCACAAACTGGAAAATTACAGAGCCAAATTACTCCCTCAATCTCTAACACCTTATGCAGTGTGAGGATGCTTACAACTGACACAAGACTTTCTCCTTGCTTTGTTTGCCTTGCTTTTTGGCACTGTGGGGTGAATTTACTGGTGTAAATGGGAAAACTCTGACTGCTGTCATTATAGGTTGGATTATGTGACTTGTTTTCCTCTAATATTTACCTGTGACTTGATCACCAACTCCCAGCCAGAAAGCATGGTCTCCTATCCATAATCCTTACATAGTTAAAAAACCCATCAATTACACAATCATTAATTGTGTAAGTCACATTCTCTTGCTTCCTATAGCCTCTCAAAAAAACCCCCACATTTATTTCAAGTGTAATGCTGGCAAGATAAAACACATTAAAACCTGTTTGGGGCTCTCCTTGGTGGATAATTTAAATTCTGTTGTGCTCCCAGGTGAAGGTTTTGACAATGGTATTTGTGCTGTCTGATGTTTGAGCCTTGGGAGATACTGAGAAGAGCTTGCTACCCTAGGATAAAAAAAAAAAAATAATAAAAAAAAAGTTGAAAGGCATTCACAACTCTTTTCCTGCAAAGTACCAAAAGATTAAAAGGCAGAGTTTCCAATTAAAGCAGTTTTAGGCTGAAGTTAAAGCATTACTTTCAATCACAGTAAAGTTCAATGCTGATTGCTTTCAAACACTCCACACTAACTTTAGCCACCCTGCTAAATTTTTACAACTTTGTAAATTGTCTGCACCTCCATTAGGGAAATAAGTCTTTATTTTCCTGTAACAGATACAGAAAAATGCACCACACAGTCAGCAATGTGACTCTAAGCTTTAGTAATTCCTGTGGTTTCACCACATTATTTTAACCACACTGCACGCTGGTTTTATAGGTAAATTTTCTGCCCAGAAACACCCTTTACACATTTATCTTACCTTCTTGGTCTTCCTCCAGTTTTCAGCTGTTGTTTATTTTCCACTGTGGATGAATTAAAATTAAAATGGAAAATAATTAAGGATAGGAAAGAAAAAACAAAACTCCACAGCAAAGCTCCCCCCTTCAGAAATATTTTTAAGCACATATTAATGACTTGGAAATAAAAATATATAAACAGGAACAATATGATTACAAGCAATGCAAGTTTGCAAAAATGTTTTGAAAACAAACTGCTATTGGAGAGAGCAATTTGGTTTCAGGCTTGTTAAACTGTAGGCTCATTCAGTCTTTGGGTTCTTTGTTTACATTTTTGAACTGATATCATTTTAAAAGCAAAATGGACACCGCTAGAAATAAGATTAAGCACAATGAATTAATTTAATATAATGCATAAAACAGGTTAATTTTATGCTAATTATTTTTTCACTAGTGAGCTGAGAACTAAGAATTTACCTTACTTTTCTACATAGTTATCTTATAATGCTCAACATCCCAACACAGCAAATGTCACATTCCAGTGGTGGATCTCAAACTATGCTATTTTTTGCACCTACCTCATCTGAAAAAATTTCTGTCAAAAAAACTTTTAACAAAATGTCAAATGCACAAAACCCAGATATGATATAAAGCTGAAGGCTCATATCACAGTCGCACAGAATCATACAGTAGTTTTTGGTTGGAAAACAGTTTTAGAAGCATCCAGCCCAACCCTTAGCCCCAGGACCACCAAGGTCACCACTGCCCCGTGTCCCTCAGCACCACATCTCCAGGGCTTTGAAAGATCCCACTTTTCCCTTGCTCCTGCCTCAGTTTGAAATGAACTCTGTGAAGTGTCCCACAAGCTTCATTTTTGCCACAGCCAGGCACAAGTGACAATGTTCTTCGTGGTCTGAAGTGACTACTGGAGTAGTTCCTGACAAGGGGAAACTTTTTCCATCTTCCCTGTTACTGAAAAACCTGAGGCCCTGCCAGGGTTGACGTATTTCACCTTGTTCAGAGTTGAACCACAGAACCATTAAGGCTGGAAGAGACCTCTCAGATCTTCAAGTCCAACTGAACCCAACACCACCATGGCAGCTAAACAATATCCTCAAGAGCCATGTCCACGTGTTTTTTGAAATCCCTCCAGAAATGATGGGGACTCCAGCCCTGCCCTGGGCAGCCTGGGCCAGGCCCTGACAACCCTTGCCAGGGAGAAATTCTTCCCAAGCTCCAATCTAAACCTCCAGCTCAATTCCTCTTCTCCCATCCCTTCTTCCTTGGGAGCAGAGCCCGACCCCCCCTGGCTCCAACCTCCTCTCAGGGGCTTGCAGAGAGCCACAAGGTCTCCCCTCAGCCTCCTTTGCTCCAGGATCAACACCCCCAGCTCCCTCAGCTGCTCCTGGGCAGACTTCTGCTCCAGACCCTACCCCAGCTCCCTTGCTCTTCTCTGGACACACTCCAACCCCTCAATGGCCTTCTTGTCCTCAGAGGCCCAGAACTGACCCCAGGACTCCAGGTGCAGCCTCCCCAGTGCCCAGCACAGGAAGACAATCCCTGCCCTGCTCCTGCTGCCCTTCTTGGCAACCTGGGCACACCCTGGCTCATGTTCAGCCACTCCCAACCAATATCCAGTCCAACCCCCCTGTCACAGCAGGATCCCCCAGGAACAGATCCAGGGGGGTTTGGAAGCCTCCAGAGCAGGAGACTCCACAACCTCTCTGGGCAGCCTGGGCCAGGGCTCCCTCACCCTCACAGGAAAGAAGTTTCTCCTCATGGTGAGCTGGAACTTCCCATGTTCTACCTTCACCCCATTATTCCTTGTCCTGTTCCTGGGCACCACTGAACAGAGATTGGCCCCTTCCTCTTGCCCCCCACCCCTCAGATATTGATGGACATTCAGAGATCCCCTCTCAGCCTTCTTTTCTCCAGGCTGAACAGCCCCAGGGCTCTCACTCTTTCTCCGTAGCAGAGATGCCCAAGACCCTTCAGCATCAGTATTTGGAACCCTTTGTTCACCTGGATGATGCCTCAAGACTTGCCTGCCACTCAGTTTGCCTAACAATAAGTATGATGTGCCAAATACATTTTCCTTCTCAATTCACAACAAATCCCTTTGACTTTGTCCTGTCAGGCTGCTCCTCTTTGTATTAACACCAATCAATAGGTTCTAGCCCTACATCCCTTCCCCATGGAGATAATGTTTGCTTCCAGCTTGTACTGGTCTTCTACATCACTGTGAATGTCACAACAAATTGTAGCTCTATTATCTTTCAAAATCATTTCACTCATACAGCTAATTTTATTGTATTTATACAACATTTCATTTACCTGTGATTTCCAAGTTGCTGGCAGTCACATGAAACAATGACAGCTGCTCAGAGATATTCTCTGGACAATCATTCCCTTCTCTAATTATCATATTTTTCTTACAAGACAAATAGGCAGAGATGGTGACCTTTTCTGCACCCTCCAAGCTCTTCATAACTGACTCTTATACAGTTGCTCTTATGGTTTCTATAAGTTACATTTTGTGCTCAAGTACAAAGCCATTCAGGCTCATTCAGGCACATTCATCTTCTGATTTGCCTTATTCTGTGTCATCCATTTACACCTCAGACTTTACGTTCTTTGGAGGAAATAAACCTATTCCTTACTTGGCACATTACTCTTGGTATATGAAAATGTGCAGGTAAATACACAATTTAGGCTTTGGGAAAAAAAAAAAAAAAAAAAAGCTTTCTTTTTGGAAGAGAGCCACATACCAGTGTCCAAGGTTTTTTTAGTAATTTTAGGATACTTTTGAAATTTTACATAGTAATAGCTTTCATATTCCATCAAAATTGTCTCAAGATCAACATTGTCACAAACTTCAAAGCCACGTAAACTTAATTTTGTCTCTCGTTCCAAAGCATTTGCAGCGTCCACATACCTGGTAATTTAAAACAAAACAAAACAAAAAAATAAAAAAAAAAAACAACCAGAGTCATTATCTTGTTCCGATTTTTGAGAGAAAAAGCAAACAATACCATTAGTAAGTATATGGTATATTTAACCTGTCCACAGCTCTGTTTATTATAAAAGCAAAAAATTTAATTAAAAACCCTTTGCTGATTGATCTAAAGCATTCTGACTTTATATGTGACATTTTTAGTCCAGAAATGGAAACAATTCAGCAAAGTAAACTGTTAAGATATGTAACAGAAGTTTATCCATTTTCACATCAAACCAAGGAGTTGTACTGTCTCTCCACCCAACAAAGAACAGAAGGGGAGGTCAGACACACAGAAACACACAAATGTACAGCACTATTATTTAAAAGGCATACCCTTCCTCCATTAAATAATGCAAAATTAGAATGAGGAGATTTTTTCGACGAGCTTCTGTTCGCATCTCATCCTGTGAATTAAGACAGAACCCTGGATCAAATGTAATATTCTCTTTATTGCTGTGAACAGCATCTAAATGTAGCCTGTGGAAACAAACAAATTAAGACAACAGCATCTAAGAATTGTGAAACAACTCGCTGTTAATAAAATGAAGGAAAGTGGTTTTCAGTGTAATTTTTCTTACACATTATCAGGGCTACTGACTGGGTAGAAACCTTTTTCTAGAGATGAGTAAACTACTTTGAGGTTGGGAAAAAAAAAATCACTTCCCTTATTATGGCAATGGATTTTCAACATGCTTAGGCTGGTGCAAACTTCAGAGCAGGACTCTTGCAGACCTCATGCACAGTGCTTCCAAGGGCTGTGCAAGGAAACCTGGTGCTCCAGCATGGTTCTGTCCCTCCCTCTACAAACCAGAAACCCATTTTCTGAGTGCCTGGAGAAGGAGGGATGGAGAACAGGCCTGGGATCTGCATGACTACACTGCAAATATCACCTGTAGAACTGCTGGTGCCTCTCATTTTGTGGGCCTTGAGATTTAAGCATGGGAAGTGAAACACAGAGTACTTGAAAAATCAGTAATTTGGGATTACACTAAACGTTCCCAATTTTAACAAAGGAGTGACCAAAGTTAGGTCCCAACATGCAGAGATTTCAATGGGGTGTTGGTTCCATGGGTTTCTTCACAAGACTGGTGAACCCAAAGCCACTCACAAATGGCTCAGTGATAAAACTAAGGCAGCATAAAACATCTTTGCCATCATTTGCTGACACCTGAGGGAGCATAAAGTGCAACATTAAGTATACCAAAAGGGGCAGTGGAAACAGAAATCTTGTAAGATTTTGAAACAAAGACTTATTCTTGAGTAATTGTGCCATATATCCTAACTGCCCCCAGAGGAAACCTAAGGTTTTAAGGTCATAATGCAAGTTGCTACAAGGAAAGCTGCAGAAATCATCATATTGGCTTTGGTCTGCCTCATTGGGATTTCAGTCTGAGACCACAGGAAAAGCAAGAATGGCCAAACCCCAGATTTAGCCAAATGAATGTCTTCTTTTCTCTTTTGGAATGCTGGTATTCAGCACTGGGAACTGGGCTTGATGATCCTTATGGGTCCCTTTCACCTTGAGATATTCCATCATCCTATGACAATTTATGAAGAGCCTTAAAGGGTGGCACTTATTCAGTGGATGGGAAAAAAAGCAGTAGATTTCTTTCAGCTGGAAAACACCTTAAGGTCATCAAGTCCAACCATTAACCCAGCACTCCCAAGGCCATCACTAAACCATGGCCCTTATTTAACACCACATCTACACAGCTTTGAAACCACTCCAGAGATGGGGCATGTAGTTTCTCTTGCTTGTCTAGCATGTATCTATTCTGCATCACTGTAATGTACACACAGACTCCCACTTTCCCTCCCTTCTACCCCAATCAAGCAGTGCCTGCATCCCTCCCCCAGAAAAAGCCCAGCCCATGTGTTAAGGGACCTGCAGGAGACAAATCCACAAATCTTTCTCCTCGTCCTACTAGAAAGAGTCACGGGTGTTTGTAGCAATGACTTCTGCAGCTGACAGTGCCTGGCACACAAACAAGCCAAATAATTCCTAGTGACCAAGATTTATGTTGTTATTATGTAAGGATGTGTAAATATTCACAGGGAAAGCATTATGATAGCACAGAATTGTGGATATTGCAGAATCATTTGTTCCTACAAGCAAAAGTGCTTTTGGGTGGTGCAGTGTACTGCAAAAACAACTGGAGATACATACCCGAGATAAAACTACAGCTGGTTGTGCTTTTTAAAGACTAATACCTCCCTGTGTGTTTGGAAAAAATACATGGGCAGAGCAGGCAAAAGGTCTCCCAGCACAGCAGATGCTTTCTGGGATGTTTACTTCAGATGTGGGGCCAGTAACAAAGCTAAGAAAGGGCTGAGGATTGCTTTTAACATGGTATCCTGAGAGTTGAATGTATATTTTTATTTAATATCTTAATTAAAAGACCGGCAGGGTCTTCACTCTGGTTCTTCTAGAGCAAAGAATCAAACTGGCTGGAGAAAAGGGAAGAACACATACTCTACTTCTAGCCTCCACAGCCTTTGATATTTCTTCCCTGAGCTATACAGGCATAGAGTGATAGAATCATGGAGTGGTTTGGAAGGGACTTTCCAGATCATCCATTCCCAATCCCTCTCCATGGGCAGGGACACCTCCCACCAGCCCAGGTTGCTCCAAGCCCCATCCAACCTGACCTGAGACACTGCCAGGGATGGGGCAGCCACAGCTTCTCTAGGAAACCTGGCACAGGGGCTCAGCACTCTCAAATTCAACAATTTCTTCCTAATATCTCATCTCAATCTCTCCTCTTTTAAATTTAAAGCCATTCCCCCTCATCCCATCCCTCCCTGCCCTTGTCCCAAGTCCCTCCCCAGCTTTCCTGGAGCCCCTTCAGGCACTGGAAGGTGCTCTAAGGTCTCCCTGCAGCCTTCTCTTCTCCAGCCTGAACAACCCCAACTCTCTCAGCCTGGCTCCAGAACAGAGCTGCTCTGTTTCTGGGTCCATAAGGAAGCTACAAACTCAACACTCTTTCAATGATGGTAGAAAGTTGATTTTTTCTAAACCATTTTAGGGAGGGAAAGTGCTGTGTAGATGCTCGATAGGTCAGTAACTCTTGAAGGAAGTAGATCAGTTCCTAAGAGGTGCTGCAACAAAAGCAAATCCTGAGAACAGTCATAAGCAAACATTCACTCTTGGGATGAAAGGATCTTCTCCTTATGATCGTTTTGAGGTGCTGGTGTTTGGAAGACAGATTTTGAACTGTGGATCTTTTACCACTTCTCCTAGATGACCTGAATTGCCCAAGAGGTTTGGAGGTGCAAGAAAGAAGCTGGAGTCACTACTTTCTGTGAGGCCCACTCGTACACTTTTTTAAAACCAACTGCTTCTATTGTTTTATGCTGAGAAAAAGTAACTTGTGTTTTCCCACATATTAAACAGCAAGATGGCAGCTACCTCTGAATATTTAAAAGCAGAAAGAAAACACAGTGTTTGCCACAGAAGACAAACACATCCAGTGTTTAATGTAAGCATTTACATTAAAGCTATGAGGGAAGACAACTTGCAATGGCCTGGAACTGCAACTGACAAGGCTCATGGTCCATGCTTGGAATACTCCTTGGAAACAATTTGTATTTTCGTGTGTCTTCTGCTGCTGTTCATCAGTTCCTGTTCATCAATTCAACTTTTACTACCCCTAAAGTTAGGATCATGGAATCATCAGGGCTGGAAAGGACCCCCTAGATCATCAAGCCCAACTGTCAGGTCTACACCTCTGTAGCCACTAAACCATCTTGCCACATCCACCCATTTTTTTAATACTACCAGGGATGGAGAGTCCACCACCCCCTGGGCAGCCTGTTCCAATGCTTCACCACTCTTCCAGTGAAAATTTTTTTCTAATATTCCATCTGAACCTCCCCTGGTGCAACTTGAACCCATTTCTTCTTGTCCTATCACTGGTCACTGGGGAGAAGAGGCCAACACCCACCACCTCACCACAGCCTCCTTTCAGGGTGTTGTAGAGCAATAAGGTCTCTTCTCAGCTTCCTCTTCTCCAGGCTGAACAGCCCAAGCTACTTCATCTTCTTATAAGACCTGTTCTCCAGATCCCATTATTCTAAATCCTAGCACAAACAGCGACACAGTGATGGGCAGCATCTGAAGTATTCTAAGATTTGCTTTGGGTATAAAATAACATTGTGTCTACGTGTGAGCAGCCCACTTCAGCTTTACCATGGTAACGTTCTCCTTGTGTTGACCAAAATGAAGCAAAAGTGAAAATTTAGACTAGAAAGAGCCCCACATAAAAATCAGAAGATTGTTTAGACTGAGAGACTCATTTTGTCTTTTGCTTCTGTTAATATGAATGCAAAAAAGTAATGGTCAATTTGAGAAGTCACACATCTGCTCTAAGAAAATTAACAAAGCTGTTAATCAGTTGATCAAGAGACAAAGACTTGCATTAGATTGGATCTGAATACCAAAACCTCTGATCTCAATTCTACAAAGTTTCTAAGAAATTAATATTAAAGACCTTTCAACACATAAGTGTTACCAAGGCTCACATAAATCTTGTGAGCCTGTGGTGAAATAAAAATTGCTTTCTTGACCATCCACACAAAGCCACATCTCCCTGCATTTCACCAGTGCTGTTCTGCCATGTACCCTTCCCAAGAGAGAGCTGAACCTCTGCACGTGTTGATGCCACCAGCAGCTTTATCTGTCCATTTAAGCAGCTCTCTGCCCGTGCTACTCTCAAGTGCCGGGTCCTGCACTTTGGCCACAAGAACCCCCTGGGGAGCTCCAGGCTGGCCACAGAGTGGCTGGAGAGCAGCCAGACAGAGAGGGACCTGGGAGTCTGGATTGCCAGGAAGCTGATCATGAGCCAGCAGTGTGCCCAGGGGGCCAAGAAGGCCAATGGCATCCTGGGCTGGCTGAGGAAGAGCGTGGCCAGCAGGTCCAGGGAAGGGATTCTGCCCCTGTGCTCAGCCCTGGGGAGGCCACAGCTTGAGTCCTGTGTCCAGTTCTGGACCCCTCAGGAAGTTCAGGAAGGAGCTTGAGGTGCTGGAGCAGGTCCAGAGAAGAGCAAGGAGGCTGGGAAGGGATCCAGCAGAATTCCTGTGAGGAAGGAAGGGCTGAGGGAGCTGGGGGTGTTGAGGCTGGAGAAGAGGAGGCTCAGGGGAGACCTCATCACTCTCTGCAACTCCCTGAAAGGAGGTTGGAGCCAGGGGGGGGTTGGGCTCTTTTCCCAGGCAACTCTCAGCAAGACAAGAGGGCACAAAGGGTCTCAAGTTGTGCCAGGGGAGGTTTAGGTTGGAGATGAGAAAGAATTTCTTTCTGGAGAGGGTGATCAGACCTTGGAATGGGCTGCCCAGGGAAGTAGTGGATTCTCTGTGTCTGGAGCTCTTTCAAAAGAGCCTGGATGTGGCACTGAGTGCCATGGGCTGGGAACCACGGGGGGAGTGGATCAAGGGTTGGACTTGATGAGCTCTGAGCTCCCTTCCAACCCAGCCCATTCTGTGATTCTATGATTCAGCTTATTCTCCAGGTACTCACCCCCACCACAACTATGTCCACAGACCAGAATCTTTCTGGTTGGAAAAGACCTTCAAGATCATCAACTCCAACCATTAATCTAACTCTTCTGAGTTCAGAGCTAAGCCATGTCCCAGGTAAATGTTTTTTAAACAAATTCAGGTGTGGTGATTCCACCTGGCACCTATTGCAGTGTTTAATAACACTTTCAGTGAAGGGTTATTAAACAGTGGTGCCTGCCACTGCACAGAACAATGGTGTCTGCCACCATACAGATGCTAACACTGCCCAATGTTTAGAAAATAAATGGTTAATCTTGCATGGCATGAAAAAACCAGGAGCACTTATGAGAGCAAAGTTACTTAAAATTTAGTTTAGCTTTGTAGTTATTTAGTCTTCCCGTTTAATTAGTATTTAGAATTGCATGTTGTTTATAGCTACTGGTATTTCATTAGATGCTTAAGTGCTTAAAGTTTAATAAGCTTACATTCTTAAAAGAACAAAAAATGTATGTAATTAAATTTTCAATTACTACAGGGGATTTTGGGGCCTATGCAATTAATAAAAGCTTAAGGCACTTAAGCATGATGTTGTCTTATAAAGTAAGTAGTTGAGCATGTAACTAACTATGTCTAACATTTACAGTGTATTTTCTTTATTTCTAGCTTAACAAGAGTGGTATGTATTCCTCTAACAGAGCTTAATTTTAAAATGCTGAAAGGTATTCATGCATCTTTAGATGTAGTTGTTTGTTTAGTCATTTCCATACCTTTTACTAAAATGCATTTACACTATAAATCAACCTAGTCTCTTGTGTAATTCCATCAAATTAATGGACCTACTAAAAGATTAATTTAATTCCAAAATGTTTGACCCTATATTTCTGTACTAACATATTCAACAGCATTGAATAGAAAAAGAAAAGAATGCAGTTGGAAAAGCTACAGTGCAAGTCACAGTCTGAGAATTTTGGAAGTAACAACTACACTGCCCTTGCACATTCAGCTGGAGCAGTCATTTAGTTCAGAGGGATCTGTGATCAGGAATTCAAACAAAAAACCAGAGGTTAGTTCTGTTATCACACAGGGAAAGATCTTATCATAACACACATGCTGTGTCCCTTCCCTCTGTTTGCTCTGTGAGCCCAGGATCCTGCCAAGTATGGGGGTTCCTTAAGTTTAAGGGGAGAGCCTGTGCCAGGACAGGGAGAGCAGCTGAGCCATCATGGACTGGTCCAGCTTTCCACCACCACCCCTCATCTCCACTCTGGATTAAAAAGAATGTATTAATGGATTAATAAAAAAAAAAAGAATGGATTAAAAAGAATGGGGTTCACAGAAGACAGTGACCCCAGCTTCCTTCTTGCACCTCCAAGCTTCTTTTGGACAATTCAGGAGAAATGGTAAAACTTTCGAAAGAGAAATGGTAAAGCTTTCCCTCCTCCCAAGCCCTTCCCGAGTTGTATTCACAGACTTTTTAGAAGGCTGATGTTCAGTTATGGTTGGGCTTGCTTGCAGTATTTTTGGAGAAACACAAGCAGAGAAGGGAAATGGTGAATTTTAAACAATGTACAACTCAGCTGTCATGAAATAGAATTTCCCAGCACAAAGAGAAAGAGCTTCTCTACCCTCTCTTCTTTTCAAGTTGCCTGCTGCATACAATAGAGTTGGCAAAGCTTCTCAAGGATTACAAAGAGATTTAATAATTAAAGATGTAACAGCAAACTCACTACAGAAGTTATGTGCCTGTCCTAGAAGTAACACAAGTGCCTGTCCTAGAAGTAGCGCTAGGATTCATCTGAGGGTTGCAATGTTAAAAATCTAAATATATTTTACCATTTGAGTTTGGTGCACTGCAAACAGAAACCTTCTGATTTCTCTCCCCATAGTTTTGTGTCTTCATGCACTAATTTGTGCTCTGATGGTAAGGGCCACTCACAGAACACAATCATCTCCCTTTCTAAAACAGGAACATTGCTGAAGCCAGGTTTTAGGCTGCCAAGGCTCTACTAATTAGAAGAAATATGTGCCCGGAACACATAAAAATGTAGTGGACACAAAATATGGTGAACTATTAAAAAAATGCAAAATAAGGATGCTGCAGTTACAGCTTAATTAATAAGGATCAACTCTCTCATTTGTAGGAATTTGCAATGTTCTCCTACAGCATACAATAATATTGCTTGCCAAGAGTGATTTACTGAACAAACACAGGAAATGTTCAGCAATTAAAAGCAGTGAAAGGCCTTACAAATTTCTTTGGTTGTCAGAGTACACTGGGCAGCTGTGAACAGCCATAGAAATATAATTCATACAGGAATTTTCACACAGGAATTTATGCTTTTAAACTCTTTCTCCCAAAACTGGGTAAACAGAATTAATAATAATTTCCAGTCTGTAGAAGAGATTAATGGGAAAATGCAATACAGAAAAGGAGAGGGCAAGTACAAATTCCAGTAATTATTTGGTGCTACAAATTAGAGATGCAGCAGCCTATCTTTTAGATACTGTGTTGGAATAGTGGAAGTCAGAAAACAGAAATTAATTAGCTAGGCTGCCTCTACAGAAGTCAAGAACCTTAGAGCAGAATAAAAAGCATCCTCCTGGCAGCTTCAGATTGTCCCTTAGTCAGACTGGCTTGAACAAAGCAGGCTCCAAACTCCTGACCCTCTGCAGGACGTGAATTCTGCACCCAAAATTTATACCCCTGATTTTCACATCCGTCCTGCCAAAAGCCTATGGAAAATTCAGCTCACAAAGAAAACCAACCCAAACCCAGCTCAAGGGTGAAGTTCTTGAACTCCAGCTCCGAGTCCCAGGCTGGTGAAGGGACTCAAGCACAGACCCTATGAGGAGAGGCTGAGAGAGCTGGGGGTGTTCAGCCTGGAGAAGAGGAGGCTCAGGGGAGACCTCATCACTCTCTACAACTCCCTGAAAGGAGGGTGTAACCGGGTGGACGTTGGTCTCTTTTGCCAGACGACTTTCAACAAGACAAGAGGGCATGGTTTTAAGTTGTGCCAGGGGAAATTTAGGTTAGATATTAGAAAGAATTTCTTTACGGAGAAAATGATCAAGCATTGGAATGGGCTGCCCAGGGAAGTAGTGGATTCTTCGTGTCTGGAGTTATTTAAAAAGAGCCTGGATGTAGCACTCAGTGCCATGGTCTAGCAACTGCAACGGTGGTAAAAGGGTTGGACTCGATGATCTCTGAGGTCCCTTCCTCAGAGATTCTATGAAATGTTTCTGTATTTAGCAGTCAAAAGCAGCCCTGGGAGCAGGGCCACCCAACTTCCCACCACCACCACCGATATAAGGTTACAAATTAAACCTTTTTCCCTTTTGTCTTCCTTCTTCACATGAACAGTATTTCAATACCACACCTTAGGGCACCCTCCTCAGTGGCCGGGATCTCAATCAATCCACTTTAGGGCTCACAAGGATACTGTGCTGGAGGCTCTCATTCCTAGGTAAATATATAAACTACTATTATAACAGGTCGACATAATGTAAAAGCTCGGCCTCAAAGCCCCTCTCAAAACTATTTTGTGTTTTTTTTGTTGTTGTTTTTTGGTTTTTTTTTTGTTAGCAATCCTATTCTACCCATGCACGGTGTGAACCGGGATTTACGTGTGAATGCACCTTTCTGGGAAGGGTTTTACAGCACTGTTGCCGCGCAGCCCTTGCTCCAGTTCATTTTGACCAGCAGATGGAAGCAAAAGAACGAGTTAAAAAACTCAAAAAAATCCTGCAGCTTCTGGGCTTCCTGCAGCTCAACCCACCCATGGGATGGAGACACGGTGGAGCCGTATAGCCCTAATTTATGGAGAAAATGTAGATGAGGGAGGAGGAAGGAACGCAGACCTGTCCCTTTTCGCTACACCTGCCTTGGCAAGGGAACAGACAGGAGCTGCGGGCAGCCCAACCCTGAGGAGCCGGCAACCCAAGCAGCACTTCCCGCCTACAAACGGCAGTAAAACGAAGCGGGACTGCCACGGGCAGCCAGCTCCCACCCCTAAAAAGAACCAGGATCGCCGTCCAGCCCCTACCCCCGAGGGCCTCAGCGCTGGGCCCAGCCGCGGTCGGACCGCCCTCCGCCGCCACGGCCCGGGCCGCCCCCCGCCATTTCCATAGCAACGGCGACGCGCGGCCGCCCGGTTCTCACCGCCTCCCTGGCTTGGTAGGCGGTTCTCAGCGTTTGGCAGGACAGCTCCATCCCGGGGCGGCGGGCGGGCGAGCGGGAAGGCGAGCGGCGGTGCCGGGAGAAGCGTTGGGGAAAGTCAGAGCGATCGCCCGGCAGCGGCCGAGCCCCTCACGGCAGCGGCAGCCATGAGGGAGAAGCGAGTCCTTGCCCGCCTCCCTCTGACAGCCAATAGAGACGCCGGGTGAGGGAAGATTGGCGGGAGAGTTGGCCAATCACAAGTAGACAAAGGCATGGCAGTTGGAAAGCTGAGCCAATCACAGGCGGGGAGGGGAGGGGGGACGGGGCTTGGCGGCAGCCGTCACCTGAGAGAGGGCTGAGAGGGCGGGAGCGCGGGGCTGGGGGAGGGAGCTGGTCCGAACCGATCCGAACCGAACCGATCCAGATTTTAAGTTTGAGAAGGGCGGATTTAGGTTGGATGTTAGGAACAAGTTCTGTACCATGAGGGCAGTGGAACAATGGCCCAGGTTGCCCAGGGAGGTGGTTAAAGCCTCATCCCTGGAGATGTTCAACCCCATCCCTGGGGATGTTCAACCTCATCCCTGGGCATGTTCAGCCTCATCCCTGGGGATGTTCAACTTCGTCCCTGGGTATATTCAACCCCATCCCTGGGGATGTTCAGCCTCATCCCTGGGGATGTCCAACTTCATCCTTGCAGATGTTCAACCTCATCCCTGGGGATATTCAGCCTCATCCCTGGGGATGTTCTGCCTCATCCCTGGGGATGTTCAAGGTGAGGCTTGAGGAGGCTTCTGAGCACCCTGATGTAGGTGAGGGTGTCCCTGCTGACTGCAGGGGGTTGGACTGGATGACCTTTGGAGGTCCCTTCCAACTCGAATTATTCTGTGATTCAAGCCAAGGCAGGGCAGCTGACTGCTAAATGTGTCCATCTCACCCCGACAGGCAAGCTGCACCTGAGCAGAAGCAGAGTGTGCTCTGCCCCTCATCCCCAGGAGGGCAAGTGGGCCTTAAAATGGGTGTTGGTGACATTTTGTTGGTGTCACTGAAGGAATGGAGGGCTGTGAGAAGGGAGCAGCTCTGAGCTGCTGTTAGACTGGACGGGTTTCTGCAGCCTCCTGGGTTCAGGATGTAATTGCTGGGTGATTTGTGCCTGCTGGGAACTGGTTAACCTCAGCCTAGCTGGAGGAGAACGTTAACAACAAAAAAAAACCAAACAAAAAACCCCCAACAAAACCAAACACAAAACAAACAGAAATCCCTGAAAATACATGGGAGGGGGGAACGTGCAAAAGGCTCGTTCTGGGAACACCTTGTCCTCTGGTATGTGAGCTGTTGCCAGCCAGGCAGCTGCAGGTGCAAACCCTTCCCAAGCCCTACCCACTGGAGACCTAACAACTACTCTGTTCCACCAGCTATTTTTGGACAGAATTCCATATTCTTCACATCCATGCCATGCTATGCTTGCTTAGCATCTTCAACCCCATCTTCTCCAGACATCCAGACCTTCCTCCAAATGGTGGCTCCTCAGCATAATTGTCATAACACCCTGTTCCTATTGAGGAATGTTTCTCCAGCCCTTGTTTTTGACCTTCCCAGTCCCGTATAAACCAACAGAATCTTTCCATTCCTTCAGGCTCCCTTTGCTAAGCATCTCCAACAGCACACACCTCTCAGAACCCTTCTCCCTCTCCTTTCACTATGTCCTCATCTCAAGGATGTCCTCAGCAAAACCAGGACTTGAGCACATGTTAACTTCTCAGTTGGTTGCACTGCAAATGTAGTATTTTCATCTTGTTAAACATTTAACTTAAAACACCCGTTGCTTATTAAATCTGTCCCATAAAATTTTCAAAGTGGATCAATTTAATGTTCCTGCACCCAACTCATCTCCACTCCTACTAGACTTTGTGTTTAATTTTGTGGCCTTAATGTAGTAGTACAGTAAGTAATGTGCTAATTGCCATTATTGGCTGCTTCTCTCTTTCTTTTTTTTTTTTTTTTTTTAATGGCTGTGAAAAAGAAGTTCCTCTAATTGAAGGTAGGATTCAACCCATCCCAGTTAGGTTTCCAAGATCATAACATTACTTTTGAGACAATAGCCTGGGTTCTTGCTTGCTTTGCTTGACTGGAGTCTTCTGCTACATCTCATAAAGGCACAGAGGTATTATAGTATGTGATTTGCTGATTTTTTTAATCAATAAAAAGAGTCTTCAGTCCTTCAGACACAAACCTGAGGGTCATTTTTGCCTCATGTTTGTGAATAAACCTCTCAAGGTGTGCCTGGGACACAAACACACACCTGCAGAAGGAGAGACTGCGTTCAGGACTGTGAGATCCCCGTGAAAGTTCAGGCAAATAAATCTCCAAGGACAGATTTTTGCAGCTGAACAGTGGTGTTTGGCAGGATCAGGTTGTCCTCAAGCAATTCAAAAGCCTACAAAAAAAAAAGCCTTTTTAGGGGATTCATTATCCAGGTCTTAAGTTAAACAGACACAACTTGATAAAAATAGTAATGCTCAGATAAACACATTTACAGCCAAGATTAACATATTTCCCTGCTGTGCTTATACGCAAACTGAAGGTGTATCACCCTGTCAGGACAGGCAAACAAAAATAATTAACTAATTAATTAATAGGAAAAAAAAAAAACTAGTGCATTTCATCACCAAAACTTAGAATGCAAAAAATGAGAATAAATAAGGGTTTAATTTAATATTTTTTTTTTTCTGCTGAACGTTAATGTTCCTACTGAGTGCCACCACTGTATCTATAGATAACTGTATATCTAACAGTATATAACAACTTCACTGTATGTCTTAACATAACCAATATAAGGTTATATCCCACCTAAGCTCTGTTGAGTCAATCAGCTGCACAGAAAGTGCAGATCCTAAGCAACCCCATGAACAATTTCTTTCCTCTGAACAGTGTCTCTACCTTCAGATGTCTGTAACTCATCATCAATTTGCCTCTCAGCAACTGGTTAAGCAGCTCTGGAGGAGTTTGTTGAGATATAGGGCTAGTGAATGGAATTGCAGCAATTATGGGTGTAACCTATAGGGTGAGAGTGGGTTTTTTGGTTTATTGTGGGTTTTTTTTTTATTTTTAAAATTTTTTAATTTTATTTTTTAATTTGTTTTTTACTTTAACTGCAATATGCTTGTGGGGAGCAGGGAGAGTTTGTGTGGATGTTTATGTCCCAGCTTCAGTAGGTAACAGTGCTGCCAGAGGAGTCAGCATTTTCAGATACTCTCCAGAGTTCTAGAAAGATTGCTAGAGAAGGCTTAAGACCAGATGTTTTGTGTTTGGTTTTGATTTGTTTTCATTTTTGGAGGGGGTTGGGTTTTGGTTTTTTTTTTTTTTTTCCCCCAACAAGCTCCACTTAAATGAGGGAGTAGGATGTCTTAGCACCTATAGGCTTCCACCCTTATTAAAAGCCTTTTGGGAAAACTCCCCAGTGGCTGCAGTGGTATCCTATCAGGTGGTAGCACAAAGAAGCTGCCTTGAAAGGGGGCAGGTTGCCTTCTGCTCCAAATGGCAAGTTCTGGGCCTAGCTTTAAAGCCTGTATTGCAAAATCAGAAAGAACTCAGGGGGAGAGTGGGAGAAATTCTTCAGGAGCTGCCAGAGCACAGGGCTCTAAGAGGAGGGGAAGGAAGAGGCGTTGGAAGCACTGGAAAAAGCGTTGGCAGCAGCGGATCCCAGAAGAACACCTGACCCCTGAGGTAGGTTTCTTAAAAGCTTGGAAAGAGAAATGGTGTAAAGGTTGAAACTTTGGTGAGGTCCTAAGATGTCCTGGTGTCTGGGGGGAGCTGATGCATGTGTGAGGAGCTTTGAAAGTGCCATCAGTGGTTTGAAGAAGTAGAGCAAAAAGGGAGACTGGCTCCTAAAATTGAGGATGGAGAGAACCTTGTTGTGTAGATGGCAGAGTTGGAAAGGACAGTCCTGTGCCTACTGCTTTTGTGGAGCAGAGACCTGGGAAAAAAGCCTGAGGAGGACCAGCAGTAGGACTATGGGGTTTTGGTTTTTTTTTTCAAGGGTATGTCTCCAGTGATGAGTAGGAGAAAGGTTGTGAGAGAGGAATGGGGAAAAACAAAAGGTGAGTAAAATAAGAACTCCTAAGGAACAAATTTAGGAAAAAAAAAAAAAAAAAAAAGTTAAGCTGGTATGTACATTCTTACTATCTTTTGCATGTGAGAGGCTGAAACAGCCTACAGTCTGTTCACCCTTAACCCAGTGGAGATAGGGAATGAGATGAATGGGAAGGTTGAAAGATGTGGTTATGAAGCAAGAGAAGACATTCCAGACTCAGGGGTGAATCTGGGCATTGATATGCTTCCCCAGGGTGTTTGAAGAAAGGAAGATGTAAGGGTGTGCTGAAAAAAAAGGGTGAAGACTTTGGTCTGGGCTGTGCTTTTAATGATCTGAGAAATCCTAACCTGCAGCTCACCCCTTTAGTCTGGTGTTGAATTGCAGGGAAAGAGAAGTGTTTGATGGACTTTGGGAGTTGAACTCCTGCAGTGATGTGGCAGACAGTGTGCTCCCTTTGTCTGCAGATTCCTGGTTTTGACAAACAAAAGAGGGTTGAAATTTTATAAAGTCCTCACGTTTACATCTTCAGGGACGTTAGACCGAGCAGTTTATGCGGATGACAAGATAACTTTGGTTGTGGTGAAAGGCTTCAGCAGGACTGAGAGTTTATCTTAGATCAGCTGATAGTAAAGAAGAAAACCTGCACCAAAAGGCTATTGCAAAATTGCTGCTAGTAAGATTAATTATTGAATTCCTGTGCATACAGATCTTGTAGAAATACTGAGTGACCACAGCAGATGAGTATGACAGGCATCAGTACGCTCTGTAATAACTCATCTATTTGTTCCTAAAATTGTTTGCTGGAATCCTGCTTGCTGCTGCTGCTTTAGCCCATCTCTTGGCCCATGAAGAAGCTCCTGGTGTGGTGCACTTTTGCTTGACCTGAGGGATACCTGAGGTGACCTGAGGGATACCTGAGGTGACCTGAGGTATCTCATGGCTGTGGGTGCTATTCTGAATCCACCAGCAGCTGTGCAACACCTGCTACCTTCTGGTTAATATGGATAAATATGTTTTGTGTTTCAGACCTTTTAGTTTTGTTTTCCAGTGCCTCCCTTTACCTTCCGCTTGGAGTCAGTTTGGGTGTCTGCCTGCCTGGTGTCTTTTTTCACTGCAATAAATTGGCTGTTTGGTTTAGGGGCCTAGTGATGAAACTGAATATTGTGACTAGGTAATTACTGTGACTAGATAATGATCTCTGGCTGCTTTTGAAAATAATGTTCCCAGCTGCACTTCGATGTTTATTTTTCTTTAAACGTCTCAATGTTCCCTCTGCAGCAGGGAACACATAATCCAGGCTTAATTTTTTAATAATAAAACATGTCACATCATAATGATAGCGCAAATTACGAGAATGTGTTTTTGGTTTGGGTTTCATTGTTTTGGATTTTTTTTTTTTTTTTTTTATGAAGAAACCAAGAAAGCTATTAACTCACAGCTCAGGTCCAACCTTTTCCTTTGACACTTTTCCATCACAAGCCTGGAGGAGGAGGCTCCAAGGTGACCTTACGGTGACTTTCCAACCCCTGAAGAAAGCTGTGGAAGGGCTTTTTGCATGGGAGTGTAGCGAGAATACATGGGGCAATGGTTTAAAACTTGAAGAGGGGAGATTTAGGTTGGACATGAGGAGGAAATTTGTTTACTGTGAGGGTGCTGAGCCCCTGTGCCAGGTTTCCCAGAGAAGCTGTGGCTGCCCCATCCCTGGCAGTGTCTCAGGTCAGGTTGGATGGGGCTTGGAGCAACCTGGGCTGCTGGGAGGTGTCCCTGCCCATGGAAAGGGCTTGGGAATGGAGGAGCTTTGAGGTCTTTTTCCAGTTCAGATCCACCTGCAAGACTGTCTTGCTGTGACATCTTTCTCCTCTTTCCCCTGGTGCAAATCCAGAAGAGCATCAGTCAAATAAATCCCTGGGGACAATCCCTGACTGCCCCAGGACAGAGAGGGACTTCTGACGAAGGCATGGAGTGACAGGACAAGAAGGAGGAGTTTAATGCTGAAAGAGGGGAGATTGAGATGAGATTTCAGGAAGAAATTCTTGGATTTGAGGGTGCTGAGCCCCTGTGCCAGGTTTCCCAGAGAAGCTGTGGCTGCCCCATCCCTGGCAATGTCTCAGGTCAGGTTGGATGGGGCTTGGAGCAACCTGGGCTGGTGGGAGGTGTCCCTGACCATGGAAAGAAAGGGGTTGGAAGTAGATAATCTTTAAGGTCTAATCCAAAGCATTCTATGATTCTGTGATTCTACTGAAGATTTAATGGACTGGCAGCACAGGTTGAACCTTGAGGCAGAGACATCTTGAATGTCCCTTCCAAACCAATCTGGGGTTCTACCACTGAACCCTTGTGAATCGCTGTTTTTGTGGTGTTTGTGGTTTTTTTTTTTTGTGTGTGTGTGTGTCTATGAATATAACAATTCGCTTTAAGTGAGTATGTTTATTAATTCTGGGCAGAAGGAGGGTGCAGGAAGGTAGCGATCCCCGCCGCCCGCTCCTTTCTCACATCTCCCACCCCACAGCTCTCACCTTTTACCTCAGACCCTCAGCCGCGCTGAGCCGGGAGGGGGGGCAACCCCCTTATCGAGTCCCACCGCGGCTGTACGTGTATTTATACACTAAAAAACCCCACCAAAATCCACCCAAACCCTTTCTTTTCCTTTCTTTTCTTTTCTTTCCACAGTTTCCCCCACAACCTCCCCTCAGAAGCCGCGGGAGGCGTCTCCCTCATTACCCCCCCCCCCCCCCCCTCCCCAACTTTCCCCTTTCCCTCCGCCTTTCCCGCCCGAGCCGCCCGCCCCTGTCACGTGCCGGGGGTGCGCGGAGGCCGCACGATGGTGGCGCTGGGGCCCGGCGGCGGCAGAAGCAGCAGCAGCGGCGGCGGCGGCGGCAGGAGCAGCGGGTAGAAAATGGCGGATTTCGAGGAGCTGCGGGTGAGGAGAGAGAAAGAGAGAGGCGGGACACGACAAGATGTCGCCCTCAGCGTGGGGAAAAAAAAAAAAAACCAAAGCTGTGGTTTTTTTTTTGTTTTTTTTTTTTTTTTTTTTTTCCCCCCCTCACGGGAATCCCCCGCCGCTGCCGCTGTTCATGCTTGGAGGCGGGGGGGGATTGAGGGAGACCTCCGGGCTCCTGTGGCTCCGGTGAGGAGCGGGAGGAGCAGGCAGGACCTGCGGTTTCCCTGTGGAAGGAGCGGGGAGGCCTGAAAAGGCGCTGAGGTGTGTGTGTGTGGGGGGGGGGGGGCGGTGAGGAGAACCCTCCCTGTCACCTCCCCGGGAGAGGAGAAAGGTTCGGGGAGCTTCTTCCCGTCTCCGCAGAGGAGAAGGGTGAACCTGCCCTCCTCATCTGAAGAGGCTTTTCGGGTTGTTGTGTGAGGGCCCGAGCGGGCGGGAAGGAAGGCAAGGCCGGAGCCGGCCCGGTGCCGGGGGTTCGCATGGCGGCTTGGGGAAGGCCCAGCGCCCTTGGTGCCCTTGCTGCCAGGAGGCGGGAAAGTGCTGAGTTATTGATAATACTGATAATTACTGAGCTGGTTTCTGTGGGTTTGGTGGTTTTTTGTTTGTTTTTCAATCTAATTATTTACATTTTGTTTTAAATATTCATTAGCCGCTTCCTAACCGGGAAAAAAAAAAACCAAAAAACCCTCGCCCGCGAAGCCTGAAACCCCTGGTTTCCTTTCGGCTCTGCCTTTTTAAATATTATTCCTACACTGGACTTTTGCCGAACAGATTGATCTGCCTGTTTTCTTTTCCCCGGTCGGTGTGTGGGGGTGGCTTTTCATATTTTGAGGTGTGCAGACAAAGAGCTGACTACATCCTGTTACGGTTTTCCTTCTGTCTGGCGAGCAAGCTGTGAGTATCTTTGCTGGGAAGGAAGAGTTTTTGTCCTTCTGCAGCATCCACACCTGCAGGGAAGTGCCACCGAGGGAGTGCTACGTGCAGGCTGAACCCACCTCCCCAACCCAGGCTTTTTAATAAGCATTTAAATAGCCACCTCGGTGAGTGAGGCTTTAGGGTAGCAGAAGGGTATGCTGGCTGGACTGGATATAGGCTGAGCAACAGTGGGAAATAGTGCTGCAATCACCAGGGAATTTCCTACACTCGGGCTTCTTCCAGCACTAACACTGCTTGGGTTGAAGTGGTTGTAGCAGAGCTGACCGAGGAGCTTGGTTATAAAAATCACAGGGAAAGAACTGAGTTTCTTTATTTGAGGACAGCAGTGCTCTAGCTGAGTCTTAGGAAAAAATAAGCCAACTCTTCTTAAACCTAAGTCACAATGTTGTCCTGTTTTTTAAGTGGGTGTTTTTGTTTTGTTTTTTCTTTATTTGTCTTTACATTCTTGGTCAGTGTTGTGGCTAATTTTCATCCTCCTTTCCAAAGTTTCTGAGAGCACATAGCTTCTTGGGTAGTTAAACCCTCAGTGTAAACTTTGTAGCAGAGAGCTCCTCTCCATGTACCATTTCTCCTCCAGGCTTGAGCTGGAGTTGTCATCTGCAGTTCCCTAAGGACTGTAATCGTTTATCTAGATGTGCAGAAGTATTGATAGACTATCTCTGGGAATTGGGTACCTAAATACCTTCAAGTTTATATATGCACCTGAGCTGCTTGCCAAAAGTAACACAGGAAATATGGGGAGGAAAAGGGAACTGGAGGTCAGGCCAGATACAGTACTGCCCTTTCATCACTCAAAGCAATCAGTAGTTATAAAAATTACAGGTTTGAAGAAATGCCTTTTGATGTTCCCATTCATCTTATTTGTGAACTGGAGTGCCTGTGAAATGGATCTGTCATCCTGGAGCTTCTCTAAATGTCTGATCAACATCCAGCTGATAATTCACAGGGCAGTTTAGGAGACCTCTAGGTGTTTTTTTGGAAGAAAATATAATAAATGCTCTTATGTCTTCAAAGCCTTTTTTTCAAAAAAATAAAGGAGCATGTGTTTGGATGTATCTGCTTGAATACCAGGCACTTGGGCAACCCATTCTTACTGTTTTTGGCCACAGAAGATATCAGTAGATTTCCTGAATTGACCTTTAGGAGTGATCCTAAGCTGCTGCTTTGTAGATTTAATGTGTGAGGCATTTTTATGGAAGTAATGTTTGGTGCTCTCTTGTTGGTTGCAGTTTCCTGCAGTTTGTGATCTCTCCCTGCCTTACAGAAGGCCACCGGGGCAATTTGGAGAGTTCAGTTTGTTGTAGTAAATTGTTAAGGACTGACTAAAGGCAGGAGAGTCAGAATTCTCTCTTTAAATATTGGTTTTAAGGGAAATGTGCAGGGATAGCATTTTTCTGGTTTTGGGGCAAGATATCATTTGTGTTTCTTAGCATCCCTGGTTCTTCAGAGTAAAAGCTCTGGGGTGCTGTGATGAAAGTGTTGGAGCTGGGAGGCTGCAGTGGAAGACAAGGAAGAGACTCAAATGCACTTTGGAAATCCTCATTTTTTTTTTTACAGGGTTTTTACAGGTCTCTGTAATCACAGTTGCTGCTTTTCAAGGTTCTGGTGAAAGTGTCCCTTGTAAGGTTTACCCTCTCAGGCCTTCAGGTTAGCTCTTAATTAATTGATACTGCTTATTGAATTCTGTGAAGTTGTCTGTTTGTGGAATATTAAGGAGAAATATATATATATCAGAATATATCAGTAATCCTCACCCATGAGCAGCCCAGTGAATGTCAAAGGCATGACATAGACATAGATGGATGTGGAACACAAGTTGTGAGTCTGGTTTGGAGGCCAGAGGTGGCATGTGAACACATTTTTTTAACAGAATTGGCCCAGGAGTGGGGAAGTACAGCTCCTTCTGAGAGCCATCTGTGAGGAAATTATTCCAGCTCCCAACAGAGACTGAACTTGCCAAGATTTGGCTTGAAGCTACAGTTTGCAGCCCTGCAAAATACCACAGACAAGAGGATGGGTAATGTATAATTACTTAGAGATGAAACATCTCATGGGTGCTTGAAGTTTCTGCCCGTATCCTGGCTCTTTAATCCAAAACAAATAAGAGAGTGCACACTGTCCTGGAAATGTTTCAGGTCCCTGGTTTAAAAGGTAATGGCTTCAGTCTCATAGTATTCAATTTGGTTTTGAAGTCATGTGCTAGCTTTGTTTTTATGGAGGAAAGAAAAAAAAATATATGCACCTATAGGCAGGTGAACTTATATGTGCCAAAACTATATTGTATGACACTAGTAATCAGTTTCCTGGCTATTGAGGGGGAAAAAAAAAAAACAAACTTCTTTTAGTGAGAAGAGATGGAGGTGCCTTCATATGTCATATGTGGAATGGGAGATTACACAAAATTTTCTGGAAAATCAGTGTTAGAAATGCTTAAATTAGGTCCCAGGGTTATTTCTTGCTGTTGCACACCCAGTACTGAGATGCAAATGTGAAAAGCAGTTATGGTTCATATCTACCATCCCAAAATACAGACAAAGTCTCATTATTGTATGTATTAGATATCTCATTCCTACCAGGCTCAGAGCATTTTTACTCATCTAGTGTTATTTTTCTGGTCTGAGTGGACAGTGTTTGCCAGTTCACCAGGTGAAGCAGTGCTCAGGACTAACTTAGCCAAAAGGAAAACACAGCTGCCTTTAGCTGACCTCTTCAGGCTCATTTCCAGACACTTTGTTGTACTCTTGTTTTACTTTAGCTGTGTTAATAACTTTGTATTATGTATGCCGACCATTTGGAGAATTTCAAACTCCATGCCTTCATCTTAAACTTAAAATGATGACAGAACAGATACTGAGAAGTGTCTGTTGGTGAGGTAGTGATCTTCAGATTGCAGTTAACATTAAGTTTATTAAATAAGGTAACTCTTTTATCATAGGTTATTGACAGGATTTTATCAGAGGTTATATTGTATCTGTCATTTCCTCGTTCTTC
Source organism: Calypte anna (assembly GCF_003957555.1). Classification (NCBI taxonomy): domain Eukaryota; kingdom Metazoa; phylum Chordata; class Aves; order Apodiformes; family Trochilidae; genus Calypte; species Calypte anna. The sequence continues at coordinate 3,622,837 of NC_044274.1, forward strand.
CTAGATGCACAGTCACTTTCAAACCAGAAAGGCTTACTGTGGTACCTTCAGAGTTTGTTGTATATAGTTTGGGGCTGTTCAGCCTAAAGAAGAGGAGGCTCAGGGGAGACCTCATCACTCTCTGCAACTCCCTGAAAGGAGGCTGGAGCCAGGGGGGGTTGGGCTCTTTTCCCAGGCAACTCTCAGCAAGACAAGAGGGCACAAAGGGTCTCAAGTTGTGCCAGGGGAGGTTTAGGTTGGAGCTGAGAAAGAATTTCTTTCTGGAGAGGGTGATCAGGCATTGGAATGGGCTGCCCAGGGAAGTAGTGGATTCTCCGTGTCTGGAGATCTTTCAAAAGAGCCTGGATGTGGCACTGAGTGCCATGGGCTGGGAACCACGGGGGGAGTGGATCAAGGGTTGGACTTGATGAGCTCTGAGCTCCCTTCCAACCCAGCCAGTTCTATGATTCTAATTAACAATGAGATAATTAACAATGATTGTGCTGAAGTACAGTGATGGAGAAGAAGATGAGGATAATGTAGTTTATTGTATGAAAAAAAAAAAGGGAGAGGCTGCATTGCAATGGGCCAAGCTTTGTTTTGATCATCTTAGGAGAAATGAACATAAGCATTTAATTTTAGACTTTCACTGTTCTGGTAAGTGCAATGCAGCTTTGAAGACTAATGCCTGATTTAGGAACCAGGGTAGAGTTAGTCCAAAGAAAAATCCTGTAATGCTGGGGACCTGACAGCCATGCTATATGTACCAACTGTTGTGTGCTTCAGAGCTCTGCTAACACAGATTTTACTAGTGACATAACTCCCAGGACTTGGAGTTTTTATCTATAGTTGCATTGGTTTCCAGAATACATTTATATTTATATTTGGATTTAATGTCATCCTTGATCTCACCCAAGACCAAGTTCCAAGATCTCACCAAAGTTCCTCTCTCTTGCCAGTATTACACACTTGTAGCCCCTCTGTAAATCATGTATGCAGTCATGTTTTAAGAGATGTCACAGATGTGCTGCTTTCCTATGGTGTCCAGAGAAGGGCTTAAAGTGTTCAGTGAGGATTTTTGGAGATATATTGATGTATTCCCTCCCTCCCTCCAGGAAACATCTGGGAGCCAGCTGGGCTAAAGCAGAGCTCTTAAGTGGAGGCTGACTACAACTTCTGGGTTGTTCCTACAGGTTCAGGGTTCACTACTTGGGCAGTTGTGGTTGCCCTGGAAGCTCCAGTTGGTGCTTATTGTACCTTAACAGGTATTCTTGGTGACCTTTTATTCATATATGTAATAAAGTGACTGCTGAAATAGCAGATGGCTTGGTCAGGGGGAGTGTGGAGAATCACATAGCTCTTGTTGGAGAGATGTTTGATCTCTTGCTTTGCTCTGACACATACCTACCCTTAATTTCACTGGCCTGTCAGCATTTCCCTAACTTTATCCCTGGGAAATGAATGCCATTCCAGAGACACCTACAGCTTAATGCTTTGGAACAGTATTTCTGTTTATGAATCATGGTTGCTATAGTTTTAACAATAAGAAACAAACCAAAAGAAAAAAAAGGCTGTGAAACTTATAACCTTCAAGTATGAATTTCAGGGGGAAAAAAATGTTTTCTGGAATATAAAAGTACTTGAATTACCCAGTCTGATTTATTTTCTTAAAGTTCTGTCAAACTGCTCTTTGTGTTCGTAGAGAAATGTTAAGAAAAGAATGGCTGAGGTCTTCTGTGTTAAAGCTTTTTATCGGGCTGTACAGCTGTAAAGAATTTCTCTTAAGAGAAAATTGATGGCATTTACATGACACAACTTGAATGTCTCATCTTAATTCAGTGATGTGAAAAGCATGTTAATAGCTAGGCTGCAGTCTTATGCAGTTCTGCTGGAACACCAAAAGAAAATACAACTTGGTAGGGTTTGTTGGAAGTATCTGTCTTGCACCATGATTATAAATGCTCTCAAGCATATATTATGCCTCCATAAAACCTTGCTGGTTATAATAAGTACCCACTTTGATATATCTGTAAAGCTGAAACGTGTGGATCAGACTGGCTGCATTTTCATGCATGTGGTGGTTGTTGTGTTAAAGGGGATGTAGAGCCAGCTTTAGGGGGAAAATGTTGCAAAAGCCATTAGAGTAAAACTCCCTTTTCCAAGACTTTGCAAAAGCATATGCAAGATTTTTTTGCATTGATTGACAGAAGCATGTTAACACCTTGCTGACGGTTGTGTTGAAGGTGGTTTGTGTCTTCTAATAGTACAAAATCCATCTTGAAAGCAAAATGCTAGTTTGTGGAATTTCTGCATTAAATGTTAGCTGTTCCAAGGGGTGATTGACTGCTCGTTTCACCTTGATTAGGTGCAGGACTGCACAGAAGGCAGAGGGTAATTCAGTATTTTACAGTACACACCATTTCTTTAATGCCAGTGTAAAGGATTATTTTATTAATTTGCATTCTGATTATAGAATCCAGAATCATGGTTACTGCCTGCATCTGAAGTGAAGGAGCTGATGTTGCTATCAAGCATATGCAGCTATCTATGGAAGCATGCAGTCTTTATCATCTTTTAACAATTTTTTTTCATGTAGCCTGACAATATAGCTGCTTGAGTACTTCATCCTGTTTTTTTAGAAATACTGAAACATTTTATTTTCTTCACCATGTTTGATTGTGAGGCAAAGGAAAGCTAGCAGAGGATTGCCAGATGAAAACTACAGCCTTCTCCAGCAGCTTGCAAACTGGATGGAGTTTTGTCTTCTTCTTCTGCAGTTTTGCTGTGGAGAGAGGTTACTGGGAAAAAATAAGACATCTGTTGTTTTTCTCTTCATCAGAGGTCAGGTTGAGCCACTCAGCATCTCATGTCACGCTGTTTTCACTGGCAAGTACATCCGTGGTGCATTTATAAATGAGGTGCTGTGGGGATACCAGTTTAGAGACTGTTGGCTTAGCTACCTGGTGGCTTCTTGATAGGAACATCACCATACCCAGAGTGGCTGTCTGGAATTGTTGGAATTCAGTATTTGAAATGGATGTCCTTGATGAAAGTACCACCATAGTATTCTAGATGGTGGTTTTGTCCACTAAGTGGCCCTTGAAAAAGCAGGTCCTGGTTGCTTGGTAATGAGACAAAGCCTGCATTTTCATCTGCCTCAGTTAGTTGATTTGCCTTAATGTAAAAACATTATTTTTCAGCACTAAGGAGGGAACAGAGAGCAAGCATCTGGGGACACAGGGTGAATTCAGGTGTTTTTTTGTGGGTGGTTACGTGCTTGTAGCAAAGTTGTGCAACAGCTTCAGCTGAGGTGAAGCCTGTGCTAAGTACAAAGCTGTAAACTCTAACTATACAGTAGGGATTAAGGAAGGTAAACACAAAACTGCATTTTGTGTTGCATCCCTTCTGAAATCAGTGCCTAAAGCTTTAAATGTTGTGTGTTGGACTGCTGTTTAACTTAAAAGACAAGAATGTACTTTTGAACTGCCTTTAAAAATACCTTTTGTGATTCCACATGACTTCTACATCATATTTTCTGTTGGAGCCTTCACCTGTCAGTCCTTGATTCTGGAGCTGGTGTGGGACAGCAGTACGGCTTATATCTAGATGTTCTTTCATCTTTAAAACTCAGCCTGTTTGTTTTGGGTGTAAAAGTCCCCCAGAAATAGGAAGGAAATTGCTTAGAATAATTTCAGACAATTTTATACTTCCGAAAAGAGAGCTTGTTCATAAAAATGAGAGAGTGCACCTGCGCCAAATGAGTAGGTTGTAGCAGTGGGGGGAGAAGACTGCTGCTTCTTGCACAGTGGGATTTGTTAGTTCTATTGTTTTAAATGAGAATCTGTTCATGAACTTCATGATTCAAGCCTCTGTCTTCCAAAACTGATCATGCTAATCAAGTAAATGTAGTATTTCCTTTTGAAGAGATCTCTCAGTGTCCCGTGATACCAGAGCGTGATATGAAAAGGACTGGAAGTTTTTTGTTTGTATTCTGAAAGAATCAATGCTGTTGCTTAAACAGTTTGTTATTATAATGTACCTTTTCTGAAAGCATCCACCTTGCTGTGTCTTGCTTTAAAAAGTGAAAGCTCATGAGCCTCTCTCTGTTCCTGCATGCATTTAGCATGTTGCACAGAGGACACAACAAAGTAAACTATGCAGGACTTGAGAAATAAGCAGGTGTTTAAAATGTGTTGTAAGATGGGTGGTAATAGTGATTATTCAGATTTTTTTTTTCCCCCCTTTGTTTCATGAATCAAGAGACATTATGCTTCTGTCTGAATTTCAAGTAGCACTGCCTGGGTTGCATGAAGATTTTATTTTTGCTGGTGTTTGTGTGTGAAAGCAGCTAAATATCTTCGAGGTCAAGAACAAATGAATAGAATTCACTTTTTTCCTGGATGCTTGTTTTCTTTTTAACTACATTCTCCTGTTGGGTATGGGTTAAGATGGCAAGTATAAAACTAGGATGTGGGAAGCTCAGATGCTTCACCATGTTCCTCAAAGAGTCGCCCTTGGGGTACTGTGGCTTCAGCTTCGCTTATCTCTCTCTTTCTCTCTCTCTCTCTCTCTCTCTCTCTCTCTCCCTCCCCCCCCCCCCCTTTTTTTTTTGTATTTAATAGAATATGATATCCAGTTTTCGTGTCTCTGAACTTCAAGTGCTCTTAGGGTTTGCTGGGCGTAACAAAAGTGGGCGGAAACATGACCTCCTGATGAGGGCACTGCACTTGCTGAAGAGTGGCTGCAGCCCAGCCGTTCAGATAAAAATCCGGGAGCTCTACAGGCGTCGGTACCCTCGGACCATCGAAGCTCTTTCAGACCTGTCTGCTATAAAACCTGCAGTTTTCAACCTAGACAGCAGCTCTCCTCCTGTCGAGCCCGACCTGGCTGTTGCTGGCATTCACCCACTCCCTTCTACTTCAGTCACACCTCAGTCTCCCTCTCCTGTCAGCCCTGTGATCCTCCAAGACAGCAAGCCACACTTTGAGATGCAGCAGCCATCCCCTCCCATCCCACCCGTTCACCCCGATGTCCAGCTGAAAACCCTCCCTTTTTATGATGTGCTGGATGTGCTCATAAAACCTACAAGTCTAGGTAAGTGTTTAATAGCCCTGCATGTTGCTTAATTAATTAAGAAGGTGTTGCATGTGATGGAACTGGCTCCATACTTCAAGTGCTTTATGCAGCTGGGGGAAAGTGGAAGTTTGTCCCAGCTTGAGCCAGGGTATAGTTTTTTTTGTTTTTTTTTTTATCCTACTGTGTTCACTATTTGTTCCATAATACCTCTCCTTTCTTCCAGAAGTTTTTGAGTAATTATCCTCATTCGAGCCAGGGTAGAGCCTTTTGGTGTTTTGTTTTTTTTTTCTTTGTAGTTTTGCTTTTCAGCTAAATCTCTCCTAAGTAGCTGCACTTGATTAAATTATCAGGTTTCACTGGCTGAAATCAAGTTTCTCAGTCAGCGTCTGCTTGTAGGAGTGGTAACACTCCTTGTTTATAGTTACTGCTGGAGACTGGTGTGCAGAACCAAGGACACTGCTTGGTTCTGAGAAACATCTTGTGCTCTGGAAGCAAAAAGGAGTAAAGGGGTCACACACCTGCCACCCTCGTGTGGGGACGAGCAGAGCAGACAGGGGACCAAAATTGACCAGAAGGAGCATTCCATGCCATAGGCACCATACTCAGTATAAGTCTGAGACATCAGGAGGGTCGAGCTCTTTGCCCGTGGCCTCCTCCTGGGAGGATTCTGTCCATTTGTCCCCCTGTGATCCTGATCCATATCCCCCTGAGCCCTTGTGTTCCTGCATCCAGCTCCTGTCTGCTGCTGGCTTCAGGAGCCCAGTCTGGGATTTTTCCAGGGCTGCCCTGCTTCATCAGGAGTGATGTGAGACATGATAAAGCCTTTATATATATATATTTATATGTATTTCACAGTTTTCATCACTGCTGTTTCTTTAAAGCTGTGTAGGTCAGTTTCCAACCCAGAAGGCTCTCTCCCCTGTGCTTTCTCCTTTCCCTGCATGGGAGGGGAGAGGGGTTCATGGGAAGCCTGTGTCACTCATTTAAGTGCTGGCCCAATGTGGTCCTTTCCCCTCTGTTCATAGAATAGTTCAAGTTAGAAGGGACCTCTCAAGCCCATCCAGTCCAACCCCAGGGACATCTCCAACTGGATCAGGTTGCTCAGAGCTCCATCCAACTTGACCTGGAATGGTTCCAGGGATGGGGCATCTCCCACCTCTCTGGGCAACCTGGGGCAGGGTCTCACCACCTTCAGTGTAAAACATTTCTTCCTTGTAGTCTGAATCTCCCATTTTTCAGTTTAAAGTCACCATGCACAAGAGGCCCTGCTGAGAAGTCTGTCCCCATCTTTCTTAAAGGTCCCATTTAAGTACTGAAAAGTTGGTAGATCTCTCTGCAGCCTTCTTTTCTCCAGGCTGAACAACCAAAACTCTCTTAGCCTGTCCTCATAGGAGGATTCTTATTTCTCTCATTGCCCTCTGATTACCACCTGTCCCAAAAAGTCCCAAACCACACTTCAGAAAGTGGTTTCCTCTTCAATTATTTTATGGTTAAAGGTCTTTAATATTTATAAGACAGAGTTGAATAGTTCAAAAGGAAGATACCATGGCCATCTAACTCTGACTACTTTAGGGCTTACCAAAAGTTAAGAGTAATATTTAATTTAGTAAAAATTTTAGTAATATTTTTATTGCCTTGTGCAAAAGCCTCTTTAACACAGACAAACTTAGGGCATCAACCATCTCTCTGGGAAGTCTGTTTCAATGCTGACCACCCTCTCAGCAAAGAAACATGTTTGTTGCTGTACTCTACATGTAGGGTAGACCATTTGTCCTCCATGTGACTTGAAATCTCATTTACCTTCCTCAGATGCTGGACTCTTTAGTGTATTTAATTATTTGGAAACGTGTTTTCTGTCTTGAAAATGTTCCCTAACTATTGACTAATATTCTTTAGAAACACTGGAGCCTTACTGCAATGTTACAGTACTTGAAGGGTGTCCATAGAAGAAGTAGACTCCATATTTACAAGGAGTCTCAGGGATGAGACAAGACAAGGAGCAATGGGCACAAGTTGCTCCTGGGGAGATTCTGATTGAACACAAGAGGACATTTTTTCCCCTGAGGACAGTTGGACATTGGAATGGTCTCCCAAGGGAAGTGGTGTATTCCCCCATGCAGGGAAGTTTGAGGTCTCAGCCCGATGAGGTGCTGAGACATCTCACATAAACAGTAATATTAGAAGGGTTGGACCAGATGATCCTTGAGGTCCCTTCCAACTTGATAATCTATGATTTTTGCAAGCTGTTTGCATCCTCTTAAACATTTTAGCTTCTTAATGGTAATGGGGCTTTTTAGGCTGTGACTTGTACCTCAGTGAGGCATATACTGATTTTTGGTCATCCTCTAGTACCAAAAGCATCAGGCATTACTCACTGGCATTATTTACAATGCCTTTTGTCACTTCTCTTTTTCTGTTGTGAGTTTAGTTGTTCTGGTGGTTACTGGTACTGGACAACACCTCATACTGCCCTTACCTTTTAGGGAGCTCAGTGCCACCATGTCCTAAATCCTGCTTATTTTCACTGTGTGCAGCAGCTGAGTATCTTAACCAGCTTCCTGAATTACCCTGTGTGGTGGAACAGATGCTGGGATACAGTTCTTGGAAAGGGGTGGGTGTGGGTACAGAGCAGGTGTACCTTCCAGGTTTAGTTTTAATCCACGCTCAGTTTAGTAACAAAATATTTGTTACATCTCTCACATCTGCTCAAGTATCACTTCCAGATATAAAATGTTTTCTGTCCCGTGGGTGTGCCCATCTGTGCACAATGTAGCCTTCTTGAATTGTTGGAGAAACCTGCTGTACCTGTCTGCTCCCCCTGGGTGCTGTTTTGTGTTTGTGCCCTTGTTGTCTGTGTTCTCTGGGCATAGAGATCATCTTATCTGAATGTCACAGTGTGTGAGACAGTCTGGCTCTTCCAAACTTGACTGGTTTAGTTGTGTTATATTTGCATTTGTTGTTCTGGCTGGACACTTTGAACTGTTAGACAAGTCCAATCTGCCTTTATTTCAGGTCAAGATTTATCATTTCTCAAGTCAAAAGGAAGAAAAAAAGTAACGTGTACATACTAAGAACCCTTAATATTAAAATACTGCTGCTTCCCATCAGTGGCAAATAGGATTCTGATATGAAATTTATATATTTCTTAATTTTTTTTTTTTGTCCAAGTGCTACTGATGGGTAATTCCCAGGCATGAGTTCTAGCTGGCTTTTTTGACATTAGGGGTTGTGCCCTTCCTCCCCAAAGACTTATCTCTAATTATCTCTAGCTGCTTCCAAACGGAGTAAAATAGTTAAAATAGTTGTAAACATCCTCTCTGTGTCACTCTTTTCATAAGGTACCCAGTGTTACATTTTATGGTATGCTTGTTTGAACCTTTCTCCCTTGGGAGAAGGGATTTCAACATGGCTTGCCAAGCCCCTTTAATACTGAAGTGTAACATGATATTGAGCCATCTGAATATAGTTGAATGAATTATTTGTTCCATTGCTTTTTTGACATATGCATTGTTCCAGGAAAAACTCCCTTGCAGGTTCTGTTTCAATTTCTGCCTTTAATCAGCATGACTAAATCTTTTTTGTGTCTTCTTTTTTTCTAGTACAGAGCAGTATTCAGAGGTTCCAAGAGAAGTTTTTTATCTTTGCTTTAACACCTCAGCAAGTCAGAGAAATCTGTATTTCCAGGTAAGAGTGTGGCATGGTGGAGGTAAACTTCTGTAAACTTTCAGAAGAAAGTGTGGGGGTTTTTTTTTTTGTTCATTTTATGCAGATGCAGAGTTATAATCCTCACTAAAGCTACGCTGAGTTTCTGTCCTGTCCTCGCCAGGAACTACTGTGCACAGAATTTACATACAGTTGCAGTAAATCCTACACCACTAAAGAGTTAACAGCTAATTGGTTCCAAATAATTGTGTCTATTTAGTGAGGTGGTGAGCTTTTCTTCCCTGCAAGCTTCCTGGCTGCAGGAGTGGAAGGCTGTTGTTATCTTTTGTCCCAAGGTTCATGTTATTGCAAGACCTGTGGTGTAAGCCAAGAGAATTCAGAGGCTTTTTTTTCTCTCTGGCAGCACCATACTTTATTGTTGCTATAAACACTTGACAGGGGCTGCTCAGCCTGAAGTCTTTCTTAACTTGCAGTAGCAAGACAGAAGTGCTGGTGGGACTTGTTAATAGCTCCATAAAATAAAAACGAGAGCGAAATTTAGTGATGTTGGGGCAGGCATGCCAGTTCTTTTTGCATATGACTGGGGTACGAGATCTACTGCCTAAACAGGTACTTCTCTTTTTCTGTGTCTTGGTCACAGGGACTTCTTGCCAGGGGGCAGGAGAGATTACACAGTCCAAGTTCAGCTAAGGTACCTTTTACATAATATTTTCTTTTCAACCTACTAATTGGCTAACGTAACCAAGTCTAGACGTTTGTGGGAATATGTGAATGTGGTGACACTTGAAAATCACGTTTTTCTCTCTTTTGGGGGGGATATAGGTTATGCCTAGCAGAGACAAGCTGCCCTCAAGAAGATAATTACCCTAATAGTTTGTGTATTAAAGTCAACGGGAAGCTGTTTCCACTGCCGGTAAGCTTGTTTTGTGTGTGTTTGTAGCTGCTTTGTGACCTGGGGGGGGTTTATTGTCATCACTGAGATTTAGTAGCCATTACTAGTAGCCTTCTAGTAGCCATGACTAATGTTAGACATCTTTTAGCCACCCACAGCAAACCTCATCTGTTGCAGTTAGCATCATATGTCACAACCAAACCGGTGTCTGCACGGGGAATCCTCCTTATAGGTTTTAAAACTGAGATTATTTGCCTTGATTGGGCAGTATCCCTTGCTGTTTGGGCTAACTGTGTTTGTGATTGGTTTGGATTGAGCTCCTTCTTGTTACAAGGGAATGATATCACCTTATTTTACACAAGTCTGTGGGCTGCTTTGTGCACCTGATTCGTTAGGGCAGAATTAATTGAAGAACAGACATGCTTCAGGATCCCTAGCATTTGCTGATGCTGGAACAGAACGGTGTTGGCAGTCACACACTTTACTGGTGTCTGGTGTTTGGAAAGTTAGCATGTAGGCAGGGTCACCTTAAGGCTTGACTGCATACAAAAGAAAAGGGAAAATCATGCTTGTTATTTTTTTAAAAAAATCTCTGGACTGGGTATCTGTATAATGGAAAAGAGAAACTCTTATGCAACTCGTTCTGAAATAGTTCTGGAATCTGTAGAAGATGGAAAAAGTAGTAGTACAGATGTTTTTTCCAGCAGTAGATTTGGAAAAATGCTTTATGGAGAGAGGAGGTACGAAAGCTTTTTCAGAAGATGTGTAACCTTCTTGATGTGTCAGATGTGTTGCCCTGTGCCCTCTCTCCCACTATATTCATCCTTTTTTTTTTTTGCCTTTACTAGACTTTCTAGTTTCTCTCTCTGTCTCAGGAATTTTTCCTGTATATTCTGGTCATTATTTCCTGCAAACCTAAGTTCTGTTCTCTTTGATAAACTGGAGTATTTTCTCCTTTCTTCTGTGGATTGTCTGTCTTTCTTTAAGCACCCTACCAAAAAGAGTTGGGTCTGGTGTTAACCTGTGGAGATTAGTGTCTACTGATTCTCAGTCTTGCTAATTTAGTTTATGCCCTGCTAATCTCTGTTACCCTGTTCTTTTTGTTCATAAGGTATGTTACAGTCATAACAAAAATTGTTTGTAATATTGGATTCAAGTCCTGTAGGTTCTTCCTGGATATCATAAAGTGATTCTTTAAATCTGTTCAACAGAAACCTTAGGTGAAAAGTGAAGAAATTACTATTGGCCTCACAACTTGCTTTCCTCTTCTCCTTCAGAATGAACTGAATGACAAAATATTTGTTCCTGCAAATGTTTTCTGCTGGTCACAATCTGCATCCTTCTTGTGTGGTTCCTTTCTGTTCCAGGAGTCATAAAGTAGCTGCCTCAAAGACCATTATTGCCCAACTCAGTAGTGTTGATTTTAGGTAATTAATGATGCCAGCCTCTATTGACAGTCTGTACAGTTCCTAAGTGAGTACTGTTCTGTTTTTCCCTGGTACAGACCTGGCAGAGGTCTGTAAATTATTCTTGGTTTGCTCCTTGGCTGCAATCCTTACCAGAAACCTGAGAAAAATGCTGCCGTGTGCCACCAGTGCTTCATGTTGTGCCAAGTCATGTTGACACCATATTTTCTTGTATTCATACAATTATCTGTGTCCTCCACTTAGAGTACTGGTTCTGTCTTAGGAGGAGTGAAAGTAGGGTTTTGTGTGTTGGTGTCTTGGCAAGTAACAAGGGTTTTGTACATGATAAAATACAGCAGGTAGTTACAGAATAATAGAATCATGAGGTTGGAAATGACCTCTAAGATCAAGTCTGTCAACCCACCACCTAAACCATGTCCTGAAAATGTCACATCCACATGTTTTCTGAACACTCCCAGGCTTGGTGACTCTGTCACTTTGCTGGGCAGGCTGTTCCAATGCCTGATGACTCTTGCAGTAAAGAAATTTTTCCTGATATCCAATCTGAATGTTCCCAGGCCAACTTCTCAACTCTTCATTGTGCTTTATCCTTCTTCAGACTTGACCCTAGGTTTCCTGCAGCAGAGTCTCAGCTGTCAGATCTTAACACACACACAAAAAAAAAAAGGATCTGAGTGCCACCAGAGAAATGGGGAATTGGAAAGTCCAAAACTTAGGAAAAACACTTAACAGAGACCAGAAGAATCAGTGTGTTATCATTTTTCTCCTAGTGAAAAGACAAAAGACAGCACTGTACCATCCAGTAAGAAAATTACTAGGAAAACTAACTCTGTCACAGCCTAAAGCTTCAGCAAACCTTAGCTACTCATGCTAAGTAAGTAAAGCTAGGTAAACAGCATATATCAGACAATACTGTAACTCTAACTTACCCAAAAGTTGTTTATGTAAGTTAAACAACTTAATGTTGCAAACAGCATGCTCCTAAAAAAGCTGTGAGCCCACAGCTTGGCCAGGAGCACTCTGTGCTGGGTTAGGAACTGGCTGGAGGGCTGGGCCTAGAGAGTGGTGCTGAAAGGTGCTGATCCAGTTGGCAGCTGGTCACTAGTGGTGTCCCCCAGGGATCAGTGTTGGGCCCAGTGCTGTTTAATATCTTGAGGGAGGATTTAGAGGAGGGCATTGAGTCCATCCTCAGCAAATTCCCAGCTGACACTAAGCTGGGGGGAAGTGTGGATCAGCTGGAAAGCAGGAGGGATCTGCAGAGGGACCTGGAGAGACTGGAGAGTTGGGCTGATCCCAAGGGGATGAGGTTCAACACGGCCAAGTGCCGTGCAAGTGCCACTTTGGCCACAAGAAGCCCATGGGGAGCTCCAGGCTGGGGACAGAGTGGTTGGAGAGCAGCCAGGCAGAAAGGGAGCTGGGAGTCTGGCTTGCCAGGAGGCTGAAGAGGAGGCAGCAGTGTGCCCAGGTGGCCAAGAAGGCCAATGGCATCCTGGGCTGGCTGAGGAAGAGCGTGGCCAGCAGGCCCAGGGAAGGGATTCTGCCCCTGTGCTCAGCCCTGGGGAGGCCACAGCTTGAGTCCTGTGTCCAGTTCTGGGCCCCTCAGGATGCTCAGGAAGGAGCTTGAGGTGCTGGAGCAGGTGCAGAGAAGAGCAAGGGGGCTGGGAAGGGATCCAGCAGAATTCCTGGGAGGAAGGAAGGGCTGAGGGAGCTGGGGGTGTTGAGGCTGGAGAAGAGGAGGCTCAGGGGAGACCTCATCACTCTCTGCAACTCCCTGAAAGAGGTTGGAGCCGGGGGGGGTTGGGCTCTTTTCCCAGGCAACTCTCAGCAAGACAAGAGGGCACAAAGGGTCTCAAGTTGTGCCAGGGGAGGTTTAGGTTGGAGATGAGAAAGAATTTCTTTCTGGAGAGGGTGATCAGACCTTGGAATGGGCTGCCCAGGGAAGTAGTGGATTCTCCGTGTCTGGAGATCTTTCCAAAGAGCCTGGATGTGGCACTGAGTGCCATGGGCTGGGAACCACGGGGGGAGTGGATCAAGGGTGGGACTTGATGATCTCTGAGGTCCCTTCCAACCCAGCCCATTCTATGATTCTATGATTCTATGTCTTTCAAGACTGTCTCTAGCATACATTACCTGCTTAGGCTGACACTGTTCTTGCAGAAAGCATGAAAGACTTAGACTCAAATAATTTTGGCACTTCCTTGTCACTAGATTTGGTAGCCTAAGGACCATGCTAGGTCATGATGGTTGTAATAAGCAAGCAGAGTGCTCTGTATTTAACTCCTGGAAGGTTTTAAGATGTCAAGGAGTAAAGAAATTGAGCCTTGGCTCAAGGTCATTGCTTTGTGGAAGAAAATGTCAGAAGCTCACCTGGAACAGAGAGTGTGTGCTGTAGTTTGTCTCTTAAAAAAAAAAGTTAGGAAATGTAAGAAAACTTGTACTCTTGCTGTTCTGAAAGCAAGGCAGCTTTATTTTAGGTTGGAGACCTGCAGGGTTATTGCAGCTGGCACAGTAGATGTGGAAATACTCTCCTAAATGTTGCAGGGGTGGTGTGTTTGTCCACATGGGCTCACAATAAAGTCACCGTAGTAGAGAAAGGCCTAATACAGCAAAGAAAATGTGTTTTATGCTCGATGAATTGCTGCAGCCAATGTCTGATTATAGAAATGGCAAATCACTCTTTCTTGTGAAAGAATGTGACATTTGTCAGCAGTCCCCATACATATGCTGCCTGTATGTTCTGCAGCAAAGCACACACAGGAAGGCTCCTGACTGGGCAACTCATCATTTGGAGTGAGAACCCTTTTGGAGAGTTTTCAGCAGTTGCTGTCTGCTGCTTTGGGCCTGCAGAGAACTGTCTGAAAAAGCTCTGGGTCCATTTTCTGTCACTGCAAGCAGGAAACCTCTCTGAAATTAGCAAGAGGCAGTCATGAGGCACAGACAGGGTTGTCAGAGGAAACATGTGGCAGCTTACAGAGCAGCTTTGGAAACCTAGGGAATGCTCTGACAACTATCAAGTCCTCCCTGGATTAGTTATCCCGTGGTATACTTGGCTAGTGAGTGGAGCTGTTTTTTCCTCTTTTATTTTTATTTTTTTAATTTTCAGACTTAGCATCCTTTAAAGTAACTTCCCAAGCACCAGGCTCTGAATATTTTTGCAGTTCTGCAGATAAAAAAGGCGTTTTTCCAGCTCACCATTTCTGGGAGAGTTTCATGTGCAGCAATCTGGCAGTCAGTTCCCTGCAAGATGTGGGGCTGCAGTCTTTTATTGGCATTCTTCTGGTGCCAGTGGGTGAGTTTTTGAGATGAGTGGACTGCAGGCTGTCTGTGTGAGCTCCAAGAGATTCTCTTGAGGTGCTGCTGCAGACTGTCTTGTTTTCATAGTGACAGACACAGGGTGAGGTGAATGAGATGCTGGAGACTGTGCTTGCCTGGAAGCAAAAGGGAACCCAATGACTCCTGATTCAACTCACAAACATCAGGTAGGAAATACAGCCACAGGGAGAAGCTGTCCAGGTTATCAAATTCTTTATGAAAGCTGAGCAGATAATACCTAGCTTGTTTTGCTTCTGCAGACAACAGCAAACACTTAGTTTTTAAACACAGCCAATATTCCCTGTACAGCCTTGGCAGGGCACAGACCATACAGTCACAGGATGGCTGAGGTTGGAAGGGAGCTCAGAGCTCATCTCCTCCAAGCTCCCTGCCATGCCCAGGGACACCTCTCATCCAGACAAGGATGCTCCAAGCCTCATCCAACCTGGCCTTGAACACCTCCAGGCTGGGGGAAGCCACAGGACCAGTGTCTCACCACCTCACAGTGAAGAACTTCCTCTTAATATCTCATCTAAATCTCTCCTCTTTCAGTTTAATATTCTTCTTTCTCTTATCTCTTGCCCTAAGTCCTTTCATAGTCAGTGCTGTCTGCACCTCTCATCCCCAGAGCGTGGTCTGTGTGCTTGAAATTCTACAATTGATGAAAATCATGGAATGGCTGAGGTTGGAAGGGAGCTCAGAGCTCATCTCCTCCAAGCTCCCTGCCATGCCCAGGGACACCTCTCATCCAGACAAGGATGCTCCAAGCCTCATCCAACCTGGCCTTCAACACCTCCAGGGAGGGGGCAGCCACAGCTTCTCTGGGCAATCTGTGCCAGGTGACAACCTGTCACTAATTAGGGAAGGGTGTAGTTGGTGCAAGGCAAAGCAGGCAGCAAGGAGATGTGGAGCTCTTCAAAGAGGGGTGTTCTTGTTTCCTAACTAGAATCAGTGAAATGTTTTCTAGGTGGGAAACATGGCATTTAACTCTTCATGACTTGCTGTGTTTGTCACTAAGGTTGTAACCTTGTGGTGTTCCACTCTTTCCATGGGATGGTGAAAAAAGCAGATAAAGCATTATTACTTTTTACTTTTCCAGTCAGCTTACCTGAACCAAACCTGCATTCTCTTCAGCACTTGTATCAAACCACTTTTTAAAAAAGTTTTAAAATTGTGCCTGATCTGTGGTATGAGACTGATATTTCTCAAAGTAGTTGTTGTATTTGGTGTCTGGTCTGGAGAACCCCTAGGTTTACCTGCTTCCTGTAGATCTTTTAAAAAGCTGTGAGTCAGTTTTAGCAGGTGTCAGGAGTACAGCAGGGAGACTTGGTAACACTTTTCTTCTCCTCTCTTCCCACAGGGATATGCTCCACCACCAAAAAATGGCATTGAGCAGAAGCGACCTGGGCGTCCCTTGAATATAACATCTCTGGTGAGGCTGTCGTCAGCAGTGCCAAACCAGATTTCCATTTCCTGGGCTTCTGAGATTGGAAAGGTAAACTTTGTGTTATGTAGGACGTGTCCAGCATTCCTTCTCCCCCACTGGTGCTGGCAAGGCATACAGCAGCAAGTGTTCAGCATGAACATGTTATCAGTGCCAGGAAGTGAAGCTGACTCTAGAATGTGGTAGTTCACAGTAACCTACATAAGATTTGCATACAGATGACCAAAGACTTCCTCACAGAATTTGCATTAGAAAGCCTGCTGGTTTTGTAACAAGAGTCTTTTGTGTTCTGTAAATGGTAGAAAACAGTTCAGACATGACTAAATTAAAAAAGGAAAACCTGGCTTTCTTCTTTACAGCCTGATGGTGTGAAAGGTGAAACTATTTAGCCATCTATTCTGAGGCATGTTCCTCAGTGTCTGTTGTAGCTCCCCATTGGAGAAGGTTTTTCGAACTAACTAGAGATGCTGAGACCATGGGGGTGGAGACAAGCATTTGCTTTCCATGTGTAATACTATACCCTTATAAATACTATAAATAGTATTTAACAATACTAAGTATTGTTAAAAAAACAATTTTTATTCCATGGGAAGAACTGGCTAGTGGGTATCCCCATCTCTTTTTTTCAGACCTCTTTTTTTTTTTTTTTTTAACATGAAAACTCTTTAGGAGTCAATTTTAGGTTGTATTTACAAGTAAACCAGAAAATTGTTGGAAGTTTGAGCTTAGAAAGCTCTTAAGTGGCAGATTACCTGGAAGGGTTTACTGGGGAGGTGTCATAGTGGTGGTGTCAGCTGTTTCTGGGCTTGACACATCTGAACCATGCTTGGCTGGACTGTAGTTGTGTGGCATGCATGTGTTTGTAACGCAGGGTATTTGAGCAATGTGTCTTTTTTCTTGCCAGGGAAAAGTATTGTGGAAGTTTGGGTGACAGTGAGGGGGAAGTGACAGAGTGTGGGGATGGATGGAGAGCTGGGAAACAAAAAAAAAATCAAAATCCAAGCCTCTTCGTAAAGCAAGTCTAAACTGCATTGGATAGCTGCAGTGGGGGAAAAGCAGGCTAGACTTCAGGTGGCAGGAGATAAAGGGGATGTGATGCCTGCAGTTGTTAATCATAGTTTAAAAGGAGTTGGCCTTTAAACTGGCTGTGGGGCTGTTTAGAAATGTCTCCCTGTGGATTTCCTTAGGAAAGAAGGGAGGGTGAGGGAGGCTGAATACTTCTCCTTCAGTTGTTGGTAAGTCAAGAACTGTCTGTGTCTAGTTGTGTAAATCCTACTGGATTCAGTTCCCAAGGTATCTTACCTCTTTTGGCTTTTTTTTTTTTTTAAGTTAAAGTCTGGGCCATTGACACCATAAGTTTCAAAGTGAGATTCCAGTATTATACACCAATTAAAATTACAGAAAGGAAATGCCAGTGCTCAGAAAATAGAAGGAAGGCAGTGTAAGTTTTCTTTCTAAAGCAGAGGCAAAGGGAAAGATCTAAGCTGTTGCTGCCCAATCCTAAAGCACACGAATCCTGAAGTGACTGCAGAGTTTTATGTGGTGTTGGCCTCTGCTGCTGATCCCTGCTTTCTTCCTCACTCATGTCTGCCAAAATATACTCTCATGGAAGAAAAGTATTGGAGGTTGTTCCAGAATTCCCCCTTGCCCTGAGAAGCAAAGAGAGTTCTCTGGTTTCATGTTGGTGCTGTGCACCAACAAAAAACAGCTTACTTCATGTCGTCTTCTGCATTTAAATAACTTCATCTTCTCTTCTATGTAGGAGTTGGTTTTCCTCTAAGTGGTAAAGGAGCAGCAGGGCAGTGGATGCTTTTGTTTAAAATGCCTGTGCTGTACCTGGGCAGTGCAGGAGCCAGAAGAAGGCAGCTGGCAGGCAGTGGAAATAAAGAGGCTGCAGGCTGTGTTTGTTATACAGATGAAACCATTATTATTCTGCAGTAGTGGGACTTGCAGAATTTCCTCCTCCTTACTGACCTTGAGGGGAGAGTGAGCCCTGCACAAAAGGAGCTGGCAACTGATGTGAATTAGGGAAGAGCTTTAAATGCTATGGAACAAAGCCAGCCTCAGAGGAGTGGAGATGGTGTAATGAGGCTTGGCCTAAAAGTGCAGAGCAAGCTAAAGTGAAAGGTACAAGGAAGTGGGTGCAGCTGTGTGCCATTTGAAGGTGCTGTTTTTTTGCACCTGAAAGCTTATTCATCTTTTCTCACCTGATTCTGTGAGCACCCTGCTAACAGATTGACTCTGAAACAAAGGGAAGGATTTAGGAGACAAACATGAGAAATTTTTAAAGACTGCCTGGACAAAGCAGTGTGTCACCAGTCTAATTTTTCCCAGAAAAGACCCTAGTTGGTCTCTTGGTTGTGGAATTATTCTTATTAAGTTACAACTGGAGCAGGACAATTGGCCATTGCTTGGCAGGAGAATTCATTCCAGCAGAGTATTGGACCCCTCCTTCACAGTAATGAAGTCATCTGTCACTGCTTTTCATAAATACCAAGAAAAAAAAATGGCATGTGTTTCACAGGCTACAGCTAGCACAAAGTTGTATTCTATTGTTGCAGTGGAAATGCTGTTTTGAATCAATATTTCATCTCTGATCACTCTTTTGTAGAACTACTCCATGTCCGTGTATCTCGTCCGTCAGCTGACTTCAGCTATGCTCTTGCAGAGGTTAAAAATGAAAGGTATCAGAAACCCTGATCATTCCAGAGCACTAAGTAAGTCAAATTAATTTATCCTGGCTGTATTTTTAAGGGTGGTTGGTGGCTCTTTAAAACTAGAAATAATAAAACTTGAGGGTTTGGAGCTTTTAAAAAAGAAATTCTGTGCCCAGAGTGTCAGAGGGTTCCCTTTGCTGCTGCTGGGGCATGGTGCACATTGTTCAGTGAGGGTCCCTCTGTGGTAGGGAGGCACACCTGGAGACCCAACTGGAATATTCTGTGGGAATGCCATGAGTAACACTTACTGGGAGGCTGAGGTGCAGATAGGTGTCCTAAACATTGGTCCTCTTCACTTGCAAGTGATGCTTTAACATCCTGGTAAATGTCTTGGTACCTCACTCAGTGGATGCTTATTTATTTCTTGGCATGTTGGGCTGAGGTTGCTTCACTAAGCATTGTGGCTTTTAGTGCATCTGTTCCCCATCAAACAATCTCAAGGTGCACTGTGTTTGCCAGGTGCCCAAAAGTAGAGCAGCTCCTATTTTTGGTTTGTTATTTGCTGTGAACTTTCTTCATAGATACTTTTTTTTTTCTTTTCTTTTTTGATAGCTGCAACTAAAGCAGATGTATTAGCAAATCAAGATCAGCATTTTAAATAATGATGTCTGTGTATAACTTCTTAATTTATTTTAATAGTTAAAGAGAAACTAACTGCAGATCCTGATAGTGAAATTGCCACAACTAGTCTGCGGGTATCTCTGATGTGTCCTGTAAGTATGGCTGGAAATTACTGTATACAGATTTCTATTTTCATCTCTGGTGTACACTTGGGCTGGTTTTAAAAGGCTCCACTTTAGAAATTTCACTGGCTTTTGTAAAGATAAATGTTAAAATGTGTATTACACCATTCCGAGTCTGTAATAAAACCCTTGAAGTATATGGCTAAGGGAAAATCATAGAAGTGGGTGCTTCAGTAAGTCTTCTAATAAAAATAAAATCCTAGAAATAACACTGCAGGTCTCACTGCACGAGAGAAATATTCCTGACTGTTTTCAGCTCTGTGGAGACTTTGAGGGTGTCTTTATTTGTTCCTTTTTACTGCACTATCCCTTCTATGATGGGGTGGATTTGCCTGCAGCTACCTGAGCACCTCTGTAGTGAGAGGAGATGGTCACTTCACTGACTGCCTCTGATTCCATTGTTAGCCACCCAGGCCTGCTTCACTGTTTTCTTTTCTTGACATTCTCTTTAAATGCATCTCCTGCAGCTGGGAAAAATGAGACTGACAATCCCATGCCGGGCTGTTACTTGCACACACCTGCAATGTTTTGATGCTGCTCTTTATCTTCAAATGAATGAAAAGAAGCCCACCTGGATCTGCCCTGTCTGTGACAAAAAGGCAGCTTATGAGAGCCTAATACTAGATGGGTAAGTGACTGGCTTTGCAGATTACACAGTTACTTAAAATTTCTTAGGATGTACTTGGTAGCTCCTTTTGTGACTTGAGGTTGAGCTATTTCATGCTCCTTTCTTCATCAACATACTTGAAACAGGGAGGAGCCTTTAGAATCTTCTAGTTTCTATTCCCATGTAATCAACTAAGTATTATCTCCTACCAACTTATTTGATTATCTCCTATCAACTAAGTAGATTTATCTCCTTAACTCCTCCTCTAACTCTTGAGCATCAGTGTATTCCCTTTGAAGAAATCCAAATGTGACATCCAAGGGTAGGCCTTTCTTTTACACCACCCTGTCCCTGGAGCTGTTAACTTTAAAATGAGTGCCAGACTTGAATCAGAGGGCAATGATTTCTGATTCTGTGGAAATCTGTGGATTGTTGCAAGCTGGGGTGGAGTATGGGTTGCTTGGGATACTCTTAGGTTTTGATGCCTGACTGTAAAGTCTTCAGTCGCAGGCTCTCAGATAAGATAAATGGCAATGAGAGAACATGCAGTGGGTCAAAGGTGATCATAATGCTCTTTTCAACCGTGTCTTCTTTTCACTTAGAGTAAAAAGATGTCACTTGGAATAAAAAAACCCAGCTTTTTCACTCAGCTTTATTTTTCAGGCTCTTCATGGAAATCCTTAATGAATGTTCAGATGTGGACGAGATCAAGTTTCAAGAAGATGGCTCCTGGTGCCCCATGAGGCCAAAGAAAGAAGCTGTGAAAGTCTCAGGTCCACAGTGTACCAAAATAGAAAGTATGTACACCTGGGTCCTGGCTGCAAGTCAACAAAAAACCCCATGGAAACTTAGCAGTAGCTTCTGGATAATCTGTATGGATGTTGATGTTTGTTTGCTAACCTTCTTGTCCCTTAAACTCAAAAGAAAGGGTCATACATCTAAAAGTATAATTTTGGGGCTTTGTCTTTGCTGTTAAGAAAATAGGTGTTAAGAAAATGAAAGGTTGCTCTTGTTTTAGGTCCTCAAACTGACGAGTGAAAATTAAAGCTCGTGCTTTAATATTCTCAACACAACACTCATAAAAACTGTTCCTGGCCTGTAGCATTCTCTGTGGCTGCCAGGAAGATGATCTAAGACAGGATTTGAGTTCCTGGTTCTGTTGCACATAGAAACCGCTGATGTCAGTAGCCTTTAAAAAGCAGTGATATTTTATTTTCTGTTTCAGGCTCCAGTGTTGTTAGCAAACCCTGCTCTGTGGCAGTGGCCAGCGAAGTCAGCAAGAAGAAAGTCGACGTTATTGACTTGACTATAGAAAGCTCTTCTGATGAAGAGGAAGATCCTCCTGCCAAAAGGAAGTGCATATTTATGTCCGAAACACAAGGAAGCCCAACTAAAGGGTTTGTCAATTTTAATGTTGGTTGTTGTGATTTGTTGTATGTCTCAGATAAACTGATAGACAAATGGACTTGTAATCTCTCTTCGGGATCCAGCTCCACACCTTCCAGAGGATAATTTCTAGGCCTCTCCTTGCAGAAGGGTGTGTTGATAAGGTACCTTTGCCCAGGAAAAACACTTAAGTAGTTCTGCATCTCACAAAAGACTTGAGCTGACTGTTGTTGTGTTTGATATTTCTCCACAGAAAAGGAAGCTGGCTAAGCTAACAGACAGGATTCTCCTGGGAAAGCAGATTATGCCAAATGGAGGAGCTTTGCATTCTTGCTCGTTAGTGTCATCTTAAGGGCTTTTCTCTCAGAGCCCAGGAAACTAGGCTGCATGTTTCATCCATCCTGTCAGTCTTGGAATGGAAACATTTGGCTGTTGGGAATCAAGAGCAGCTTTTCCTCCATCTCTCTGTTAAACTCTGGAGTGGATGGACACTGCTGCACCTTCCTTAGCACCAGCAGTGACTTCAAATCCTCTGTCAGCTGCTCCATCTTTGTAGTCATGCCTGACTTCAGCCATAGGCTTAATCCCCTGCTTTACTGTCACCTTCTGTCTGTCCCAGCCTGTGCAGCTTGGCTGCACTTACTGTTTGTGGCTTCCATAAAGTTCTTGCCCTTGGCTTGTAGGGTGCAGGAGACCTGAAGGGGTAGAGGGGGGCACAGGTTGGGCCCTGCTCCAGGAGGTGATTCCAAACACCAGCTTTCAGTAATTGCTTGTAAGTGCTGCTGCATGTGAGGTCTGTGTCGGCCTGGTGGCTCGTGTCTTGAACTGAAAACACTAGGAACAAAACAAAACCTCTTCTCTTTGGCTGGAAGTAATGAGCAGCAGTACTGTGTCTCTAATCCTCAGATAATGTGTGATCCCTGAGCAAATAGCTGGTCAGCTTCAACAGCTTCCAGCAGTGGTACTTGAAGTGCTGTTGCTTTTCATGAGGACAGTAAAAGAGTCCTTCTGCAAGAGGCTTGCCTTTTTTCTTACTTTTTTTCTTTAGAAAATGATAGCCACAAAAAAAAAAAAAATCTCTTGAAGCTTTAGAAGTCCCCAGGACTTGTGCCTGTGTTTGTCTGAGGTGTTTGCCTGCAACCATAGTTGGCAGAAAGGCTGAGTTCTCTTGTCTATCTGTGACCAATGAATTTTCCTTATTGTTTGGGCTTGGGAGTGGCATGTTCTGCTTCCTCAGACCCAAATCAAGGCCAGTCTTTGGGGTAACAGGCTTCCCTCTGGTGAGCAATGGTACCTGGGGGCTAGATTTGGCAGAACTGTGGGGTTGTCTTCCTACAGTCTGGAGTGTAAGAGGTGCTTGGGAAGGGTCTTATGACCCTCTTATGACCTCTCAGCTTATGAGAGCCTAATGTTTTCCAGTTCGGAAGATTGGTCTGCAATCCAAGCTTCAGAAATCAGAAGTAGCATAAATGCTCTGAGTGGATAATTCTGGTGGGCTGGAGGGAGCAAAATGAAGCATCTGAGAGCAAGACTTCTTTGTGTTTCCACCTGACCTGGGTTTTGTGGGGTATTTTTTTGCACATGGATGGTGCTCTGAACATCTGTGGCCCCATCTTTACCAGCAGTGGGGCAGCAGGTGGGTCTGTAGAAGGGTTTTTCCCTGGTGGCCTGTTCCTGGAGAGGTGACCTTACAGTGTGGGGCTCAGGCTGTGAGTCCAGGTGTGTGTGATGTGTAACTCCCATGTGTGTCACCCGTGTTCCAGGGACTGGGTTATGGTCAGTGGTGCTCTGGGTCTGACAGGTGAGCACCATGAACAGTTCTGTGGAGAAACTGAAATGAGTTGAGAAACTGAAATGAGTGCTCTCCTCCTGGCTCTACACATTCCCCCCTCTAGGGTCCTCCACAAGAGACAGGTCTCCCATTTCTGTCCCCAAGTGGTAGATTGTTCTAAATGACTCCAGAGCTGTTATTTTGCTTTGGTGCCAACTTGCTCTTAATGTCACAGCTGCTGCTGAGAGCCAAGATAGGTTATTGTGAAGACTGCCTTGAAAGAGGAAATCAGGAGTGGACTGTGGTGTAGTGAGTGGCCACACTGCAGTTGTCCTGTCACAAGAGTGACCTTGTGATTGAGAGTGCACAGCAGTGCATAACTTCTCTGTAACTAGTTAGGTTGTTTGTAATTCTCCCTGTGCTGTTTCAAACAGGGTTCTCATGTACCAGCCATCTACTGTCAGAGTGCCCAGTGTGACCACAGTCGATGCTGCTGCTCTTCCTCCTTCATTAACAGACTACCCAGTACCATTCCATCATCCACCAATGTCCAGCATTTCATCAGACTTGCCAGGTAGGTGGTGGTTAGTTTTTAATGTGTGTTCTGGCAGCCTTATTAATTTGTGGGGTGGGTAAAAAAATTGGAGAATGGATCGTCTTTTCTTTTCTTTTCTTTTCTTTTCTCTTCTCTTCTCTTCTCTCTTCTCTCTTCTCTCTTCTCTCTTCTCTCTTCTCTCTTCTCTCTTCTCTCTTCTCTCTTCTCTCTCTCTCTCTTCTCTCTTTCTCTCTTCTCTCTTCTCTCTTCTCTCTTCTCTCTTCTCTCTTCTCTCTTCTCTCTTCTCTCTTCTCTCTTCTCTCTTCTCTCTTCTCTCTTCTCTCTTCTCTCTTCTCTCTTCTCTCTTCTCTCTTCTCTCTTCTCTCTTCTCTCTTCTCTCTTCTCTCTTCTCTCTTCTCTCTTCTCTCTTCTCTCTTCTCTCTTCTCTCTTCTTTCTCTCTTCTCTCTTCTCTCTTCTTCTTCTCTCTTCTCTCTTCTCTCTTCTCTCTTTCTCTCTTCTCTCTTCTCTCTTCTCTCTTCTCTCTTCTCTTTCTCTCTTCTCTCTTCTCTCTTCTCTCTTCTCTCTTCTCTCTTCTCTCTTTCTCTCTTCTCTCTTCTCTCTCTTCTCTCTTCTCTCTTCTCTCTTCTCTCTTCTCTCTTCTCTCTTCTCTCTTCTCTCTTCTCTCTCTTCTCTCTCTCTTCTCTCTCTCTCTCTTCTTCTTCTTCTCTCTTCTCTCTTCTCTCTTCTCTCTTCTCTCTTCTCTTCTTCTCTCTTCTCTCTTCTTCTCTCTCTCTTCTCTCTTCTCTCTTCTCTCTTCTCTCTTCTCTCTTCTCTCTTCTCTCTTCTCTCTTCTCTCTTCTCTCTTCTCTCTTCTCTTCTCTCTCTTCTCTCTTCTCTCTTCTCTCTTCTCTCTTCTCTCTTCTCTCTTCTCTCTTCTCTCTTCTCTCTTCTCTCTTCTCTTTCTCTCTTCTCTCTTCTCTTCTCTTCTCTCTTCTCTCTTCTCTCTTCTCTCTTCTCTCTTCTCTCTTCTCTCTTCTCTCTTCTCTCTTCTCTCTTCTCTCTTCTCTCTTCTCTCTTCTCTCTTCTCTCTTCTCTCTTCTCTCTTCTCTCTTCTCTCTTCTTCTCTCTTCTCTTCTTCTTAATGGAACAAGAATGTACGTGCAGTATTGCACTGATGTGATGTCTACACAAGCCCAGTAAGGGCCCCAGTAAGGGTTGTCTTTCCAGTCTCAGATTGCAGTTCACAACAGTGATGTGAAAAAGAAAAAAAAAATAAAAAAAAGGAATTGCTTCTGGGGTACAGATTGGCACTAGGGAACAGCAGCCAGAAACACTGCTTGCTTGTTTTTGGTTAGACTTTGTGTAAACATCTGGTTGTAACATGCTGTAGATGCAAGGGAGAGTAGCTGCTTGTTTAATCTCTGGAGGTGTGATGGCACTGGCTCACCTCATCCTTAGCTGTAGAGATGTTCTGCTAGCTGATTCTAGTGGTGCTCTGTCTAAGACTGTATGAAAAAGGTTAAGGTGAGCTACATTATGTAAGCTGACCTCTATTGACTTTCTTTACCTAGACATAC
The DNA here is from genome assembly GCF_003957555.1 of Calypte anna. Taxonomy (NCBI): domain Eukaryota; kingdom Metazoa; phylum Chordata; class Aves; order Apodiformes; family Trochilidae; genus Calypte; species Calypte anna. The sequence continues at coordinate 3,647,967 of NC_044274.1, forward strand.
CCTAAATGCCTATGATGTATTCTTCAACACTGCTGCTAAATATCAGACAAAAGGTGGGGATACTGATTGTTTTCTATCCTGGCTCCTTGAAAAGAACACTGTGTAGAGGGACTCTGGGGGTTCTTTTTGCCAGCTGTAAACGAACCCAGAGCCCAGGAAATGGTGACTTGTGGTGACAGGTGTCACTTTGGCCTCCTGTATTTCCTTCTCCCCCCCCTCCATTGCCTGTCTCCATTTCTCCCCTGCAACATCTCCGGGTGTTTTCCTCTTCTTTCAGCACCAGTTTGGCAATGGGATGGATATCATTCCCCTTGTTGTTTCTCTTGTCCATTTTGGCTCCCTTACTGCTCCCTCCCTCCACTTCTCCCTTTTTTTTTTAAAAAAAATAAAAAAAAAATCAGTTGCCTACCCAAATTGGATAGGAGAGAATGGAAGTCTAGAACTGTTGTTTTTTGTCCACTGAAACTCTGGAAAACGCAAGAAAAAATGTAGCTGTCAATTTTCTAAAAGCAACTGAGCTTAAATCTCCTTCAACACTGTTCTTTACTGGAGAGGAGGAGGAGAGATGCCACTGGCCAGAACAGATTTGGAGGTAAGGGGAGAAGGAGGGAGTAAGTTTTATTACCATTTCTCTCTGACATAGCAAACACAAGGCCAATATTTAAAAACAACAAAAAAGGGCTGTAATTTCTCATTGGTCTCATAATTGCCCTAAATGCTTACACACTGATGGTGTATAAGACAGACACTGGTTGTCACTGCTCACAGAGGATATACCTTGAACTACTTGTAGTCTCCTCTTCTTCATTCCTTTTATTTGTCTAGACACAAAACGGGGATGATATTAGAAATGTTTCCTTATTGGCTGCCCGTGGGTGGAGGAAGAGACCTGCTGCTTGTTTTTGGACTTGTGCATGTTGTGACTTTACTTCATTCCAGCATCTTTAATGTGATGACACTCTTCATGTCCCAGTTTGGCCAAGTCAGGTACAATATGCAGTGAAACTTGCATTGTGAACCAACAGCTCCAATTGGCAACCTCCATCTAAGCAACCACATTGAACCACCCTGCAATATCCAGTGAATAATACATCATTATGTCATTCTCATTCTTAAAAAAAAGAGCCACTTGTACTAGATAACTCGTTTTGCTGCTGCCTGAAGTAGTCAAGAGTGGTGTCACAGTGGTATGTTCCATTTAGAAACTGTGTAACAATTGCAGAATCTGTTCTACAACCACCAAAAAAAAAAAAAAGTTCCTTAAGTTTGTTGCCTGTGGATAAAAGACTCATCAGTTTATTATTTTCTCTTCTTTTCTAGGTCTAGAATTCCTTTCCCTAATCCCAGTTGATTCACAGGTATGTTTCTGAACTGCTATGGGGTTAATTTCCAAGTCTGTTTTCTGTGTCATACTGCTTGAGTGATGCCATAGTCCATCACTTCAATCCACTTTAGCTTAGACATAGCCACAGACCAGGAAAATCCCTTTTCCCAACAAGAGGTGGAGATGATCATGCATGAAGGGAAGGTTCAGTGTAGCCTCACTCTGCTAAATCCAGGCAGAAAAATTCCCTCTCTATCCATCATTTGCCTTTCTGAGGCAGATGTGTGCACAGCACTCAACTCATTGTGTACCTCACACTTCTAGTTGATATTCTGAGTCTGTAGGCCAGGTCAGGCTTAAATAAACTTCACTGATTGCTTTTTCTGGTGGTTTTGATAGCTGTATAGTAAGTTATAGAGAAAGGATCTTCATTAATTCAGTGGGCTCATGGTGGAATTTTGATAGATTTTTATCATCCACCCATGTAACACCATAACCCCACTGGCTTTGGGTTTTATGGAAGCTTCTTAGGTCAGGCAGTGCTTTTACCTCCCTGGAAACTTAAACTTTGCAGAGTTAGGCAGAATGATTCTTTCTGTGACTGAATTCTCTCATGCCACAGCCTTGAAATGTTGGGGGGGGGATGCTTTTTCCCTAACTGGGACAAGAGGATCTGGAGCAGACCCCCTGCTTCCATCTCTGAATAGGACTCTCCTGTAGAGTTGACTTTCTGGTGCTGTAAAAGCAAAGGGTCAGCTTCCTCCTTTTCTTTCCACTTAACTGCATCTTGCAATACTCTGTGCCTGACCTTGGGATCTGAACTTCCAAAAGTAGGAATAACAGAAGTTTTTATGTGGGAGATTTTTATTTTTTTGGGGCGGGGGCAGTACAGTGCTATGAAATTTTGCCTACTTTGGGCAGTTCAGGTTGAGTTCCAAACGCATGCCCAAGGTTGGAATCCACAGGGTAAGAGGAATTAGGATGTGCTGTGTGTGCACGTGAGGGTGTCTTGAATTACTACCCTTTTCTTTTGAGACCTGGCAACCTTGTTCTGTTTGGGAATGTTTGGAATGTTTCAGCTCTGCTTAGAGAAGGCTTAGTGGAAGAAATTCAGCTTAGTGTTTTCTGAGTCAGACTTGATCAGGGCCCGTTTGTCACTTCTAAAATGCTTTGGGACCTGACGTGTATCCTTGCAGGAGCAAACTGTGGGAATGTTGATTGTTACATCTGCTGCCATTTGAGGGCACGAAGTGACTCTGAACTCCTTTCTGCTACAATTTGGGATGAAAGCAGCCTGCAATATGCAACTGTGTCCAGCAGCTGTGGGCAGTGAACATGCTCTGAGTGCTAAGGGGGTTTTTTCATGGTCATGGTGTTGTCATGGTGGTGTTGCTTGTTGTGCTAGTAAAGGCCCAAGATAACCAGTTCGTAAGAAAATTAAAAAAAAAACACCAAAAACCAATGAGGAAGGTGAGGGGTAAGGGCTTGTGGCCCCTGTCAGGGTTTAACACTGCCCTGGCAATTAAACCAAGTGACAGATGCTCTCTATTAATCTCTCTCTCCTCCCTGATAAAGAAAGGAGTGAGAATAAGGGAGACTGATGGGTTGGAAACTAAACTACACAGCTTTAATGAAACAGTAATGATAAATAGGAAAAATGACTAAATATATACAAATATACAGGAAAATTGATCCCATGTTCCTCCCCCTTTTCCCCCAGTAACTCTCACATCACCACCGAGGCTGCAGGGCAGCCCTGGGAAAGTCCAGGCTGGAATCCTGGGGTCAGCAGCAGTTGGGAGCTGGAGGCAGGAACACACAGATTGAGGCTGGCATGGATCAGGAGCACAGGCAGAGGAAGGGATGGAATCCTCCCAGGATGCTGGGTGAAGGAAGGGAAGCAGGAAAGGCAGGACGGGCAGGCAGCTGTGTGATCCCTCAAATTTATACTGAGTATGAGGTGTATGGGATGGAATACTCTGTTTAGTCAATTCTGGCATCTGTCTTGTCCATTCCTCCCTAAAGGAGGGCTGCAGGTGGGACCTCTTTATCCCTCTTGGAGGGCAAAATGTTCCTCAGAGCTGAGCAGTGCCCTTGGCTCTGCACACCAGTCTCCAGCAGTAACTATAACCATGGAGTGGGATCAGTCCCAGCAGCAGACACTGCCTGAGAACCTTGCTGTTCATTTCAGCAAGTGCAGCTCCTTACAAGAGACTGAGCTGAAAGCAAAAGTGCAAGACAGAAAATCACCTTTATCCTGGCCCAAACCAGGACAGTTCCCATCTCTGTTTGCTGGTTTGCAGAACACTCTTGCTGCAGGTGCCTTAAGGAGGCTGTGCCCGGCTGGGTGGTTTTTTTTTTGTTTGTTTTTTTGTGCTTGTTGTAGGGAAGATGTATCTTCAGAGCATACATTTCCCTTGTGCAGTTGGTCTCCTCATTCTTCGTTGTTTGTTTCAAGCAGTACTGTCCTCCTATGTTTTTGGATAGTCTCACCTCAACCTTAACAAGCAGCAGCACGCCTGGCAGCATCATCACATCAACCAGTCAGCAGGAGGGCAGCACTCACGTTAGCTCCTCCAGCAGCAGCAACAGCAGCAGCAGCAACAGCAGCAGCAGCAGCAGCAGCAGCAGGGGCGAGGCAGGAGGAGTCATCACCACCAGCGGAGGCAGCAGCGCTCCTGACATCATCTCCCTGGACTGAAAACAAGGGGGCAGCATTGGGACTGGCAAAAGCTTTGCTGCTGCCCTCGGCTCTCTCTGGAACTCGAGCATCTCAGAAGCTGTTTTCTGGTATTTATTGAAACGATTCTTTTTTTGGTTGTTTTTTTTTTTTTTTTTTTTTTTTTTTTTTTTTTTTTTTGTTTTGGGGTTTTTTTTTTTTTTTTTGGAAAACTAAATGGAAACGATCGACTTCTCTGTTTTGTTTTGTTTTTTTTTTCTTGTTAAATAGCTGGTGTAGGCTCTTCAGAACATGCTTTTAGGCTTTTAGCTTGTTCTGGGGAAACTTGACCTTTTGTTGCTGAGTGGATTCCACAAATGGTATTAAATGTTGTTGTAAAACAGAGCAATAATGTAAAAATACGATTGTTGGTTTGGGTTTTTTTTTTTAATTATTTTCTTAAAAAAAAAATAAAAGGCACTTAACCACTCAAGCAGCAACCTGGACAGAGGTGCAGAAGTGTATGCATTGGTGAATTTTTAATGTTTTCACTGAGGCCTCTGATAAAAGTTGATACAGAGAGGCTTTGTGAAATAGCCATGACTTGTGTTGTAGGTCTCTTGTGCCCCACCTCCCCTTGATGTGGGGGCTGTATGGGAGGGAAGCCTCTGTAAATGGGAGGTTTTTAAATTTTTTTTTCTTTTCCCGAGTTTGTTTTTCACAAATTCAACTAAATCCTTATCCTTTGGGCTCAAGAGAGGACAAACTATGCAAACCCTGCAACACACAGTCTTTTGTGCTGTTAAAGTCACAGGCACAACACTTCTCCAAGCACCAAAACCTCCGAACTGTTTACAGTCGGACTGTACATAACTTTAAGAGGGGATATTAAAAAATAAAATAAAAGCCTTTAAAACTCAAAATTTAGATCATAAAGTCCTTGGTGGCCCTCTCTGGCACTGCCACCCCTGGTCAAGCACGTCGCATGCTTTCTGTGGCAGCTGTGGGGAGACAAAATGGGGATTACTTTCTGCAGCGCAGGGTTTTTTTTTCCTAGGATCTCTTGCTCACAGCTTCTCTTGCTCCTGAAACTTGGGAATGCTGCACTCTGACTCGCCATGGGGAAGGCTTGGCTTTGTGGAAGAAGGAAGCTGTAGCTGTAGTTGTGTTCCTAACTGCTGGAATTACGTGCTCAGGGCTCAGTGATGCTCTGACCCTACGCTACACGGCCTCCTCCTCCTCCTCATGGCTCCTTCTGACTTGATGGAAATAAATTCCTTCTGTTCCACTCCTCTGATGAATCTGCTGCAGTGCTGTCTCCCCACACACCTCCAAGGGCAACCTCATCAGTACTGTATGTAGGTTACAGACCAGGAGAATAAACTCCTTTACACAGAGGTGGAATAATGTTATTGTCTACATGTTAACACAGCAGCTTTTCCAAGTGTTGTGTTGCTGTTGAGTGACTGTATTTTAGATTACTCCTTCCCAAATTACCAGCTCTCACTTTTTCCTACTTTTGTGTTCCATTGTTCTTGGTTTTGTTTTGTTTTGTTTTTTTCTTTAGTCAGGTGTCTGGTGCTTTTTGCCTTCCATTACTGTTACAGAATCTGAACGAAGTACACGGATAAGAAGTGTTGAAGCAGGATGTATTGTAACTCATCTGCCCTGTACTCTCATCTTTAATGCTGCATTGATGTTCCTCATTGCCTTTTTTTTTATATTATCTTTTGCTTAAGTCTTCACATGTTGGTCTTAATATTTCATTCAGTCTTTTCTCCTCCTCTCCTTTTCTGTTGAAATTTTTTTGTACCTGTTAAGGATGGGATTTTAGCATGATTAATTTCCAATAAAGCCATGCTAGTCATGAAGTGGTTCTTTGGTTTGGTTTTTTTTTTTTTTTTTTTTCAAATGCCCTGCAGCAGCTCAGTGCTTTCTCTTATCAGAACTGCCCAGTGACTTCAAACTGTTACAAAATGAGGAGAGAGGGAACAGGAATTCTGAATGAAGTGCTTAAAAATGATGCTGAAGGTGCACTAAACTTGTGTGAATTGGGCAAGCTGGCTGAAGGGGTGGAAACATCCCACATGTATGCCAGGAAAATTAATTAAGGGTGAGTGGTGAGTGCCATTTTTTAGGATGTGCTCTAAACCATCTGTGGTATTATAAAATATGGGTGTCACAGATAAAGTACAGGTAACAAGCCAGGTTAGCATGTAATTTTATTTTATTTTTAGTAGGTGATCATGCCATTTTCACGTGACATGAGTTGTGTGTGTGTGTGTTCACTGTGACACTAAAAGCTTCCCTGTACAAAGCTCTACAAGGACAAAACTGGGCAGTGCATCACATCTGACACAGAAGTGATTGTCATTTATTTAGGAAGTTATCCAGGTGTGGAATACCTTCCCTCGAGCCTTTGGGTGTATGTGTGTCAACCACACCTTTTCCAGGATGGGATTTTTGGAATCTCCAGGGAAAAATCTGCCAGTGATCAATGGCAAACGGTGGAAAAAACAGTTCTGGTTGTCAAGTCAGTGGTAAAACCTAGTGAGAAGGGGAAAAAAAAACAACCCAAAAACCAACTAAAAAGGGATGAGCTAGCTGCAGGAAAAAAATACAACTGGTTTATTGTCATTTTCTCCATAGACAAAACCATAAAATAATCTTTCCAGGAGCTGGGTCATGGTAGTAACTGCTACTTGGTAGTAACTGCTACTTAGCAGTAATTCTTTCAAGCAGGTACAACTGAGGCCAACTCCACAGAACTGCTGAAATACCTGGTGTGTGCAAGTAGATTCCCAATAAAAATAGGTGAAATTCAGTTCAGACATTACATAGTATTTCATATCTCTCAGGACCTGAACTGGTCACTGCCACTCAGTTTGAGATCATGGGGTGGTGATGAGCAGTACAGAAGTGCTGCTTCACTGTTGAGAAACAAAAAATCAAGTAAAAGTAACTGTTAGGAAAGTACCTGTTAGTAAAAGTACCTGTTTGCTCCTGTTAGGAGCAAACAAAACACATCCAGCTTGCACCCCTATCATAAAACTGAACTTGAGGTTCCTTTGATATAGAAACAGTCACTGCAGAAGAGGGTCAGAGAAGGGGAATACAGACCAGCAGCCACTGATGTTTTACAGTGAGGGGGAGAATGAGTAACTTTTTTTCCCAAAGAAAAGGTCACTACATTGCTCAAGAAACCATTTCTGCCCCAGGAAGCTTTTGAAAGTCATTATGAAAAAAAAAATCAAAACCCCAAACAACTGGGGAAGTGCTACAGCAGCTTGCCCTGCTGTCTTCTACAAGCACTGTGTCCAGTTCTGGGCCCCTCAGTTCAGGAAGGATATCGAGGTCCTGGAGCAGGTCCAAAGGAGGGCAACCAGGCTGGTGAAGGGACTTGAGCACAGACCCTATGAGGAGAGGCTGAGGGAGCTGGGGGTGTTGAGGCTGGAGAAGAGGAGGCTCAGGGGAGACCTCATCACTCTCTCCAACTCCCTGAAAGGAGGTTGGAGCCAGGGGGGGGTTGGGCTCTTTTCCCAGGCAACTCTCAGCAAGACAAGAGGGCACAAAGGGTCTCAAGTTGTGCCAGGGGAGGTTTAGGTTGGAGATGAGAAAGAATTTCTTTCTGGAGAGGGTGATCAGACCTTGGAATGGGCTGCCCAGGGAAGTAGTGGATTCTCCGTGTCTGGAGCTCTTTCCAAAGAGCCTGGATGTGGCACTCAGTGCCATGGGCTGGGAACCACGGGGGGAGTGGATCAAGGGTTGGACTTGATGAGCTCTGAGGTCCCTTTCAACCCAGCCAATTCTATGATTCTATGATTCATTTTCAGCTGCTGTCATGGAGAAGAGGCTGGGCTGAAATGAAACCTTCTTAACATTCAGGAACCTGAGCATTTATCTCAAGATGCACAAGTGTTTCCTTTGCTGCTTACTCATCCTCCTAGTGGTGTCATCTCTGGCATACTCGGGGGGGGGGGGGGGGGGGATTGAGTGACATGAAAAGCTGTCACTGTGAACCTGAAGCTTTGCAGAACTGCACCAAGCCACTAATTAACAGGAATATTGGTAATTTCCCCCTATCTTTAGATTGCTCTTCTCAAAAGATTCAGCTGCAGCCTGGGCAAGTGCCAAGGTTTGAGGCTGGGCTGGACAAGAGATGCTATTCAGTAACCCCCTCCCAAAAGGGGAAGGGAGAGAGACTTACAGGTTGGAAGAAACTAAAATGGCTTTTTAAATAAACAGTAATGCAAAAAAAGGTACAATAATAATAATAGGAAAATAATTAAATACATAAAAAGGAGCACATGTTTGCTCTGGGTTGCCCAGGCTATCCTGCAGTGGTTATTCACAGGTGTGACCCTGCTGCTGACCAGCATGGGAGCTTTGACAGAAAAAGGATTGGAAGGGACTTTAGAGATCATCACAGAATCATTATGGTTGGAAAAAAACCTTTAGGATCAAGTCAGGCTTTAAGATCAACTCTGACCTGGGCTGCTTCATCCCTCTGTAGTCAACCTGGTGTCCCCCAGCTCCCCCCAAATCAGTGCTGAGGGGGGGGCTGAGTAGGAGGGTCTCAGCTATGACCCCTTTTCTGTCCCTTTCAGTGCATAAAAAGTTGAATAGAACCAAGCAGTGTCCTTGGTTTCCACAGGAGTGTAAGCAGGAGCCTTTCTGCACACCCCTCTCCAGCAGTAACTAAAAGCATTTTGAGTTACAGTCCCAAAATCAGACACTAAAAATGGGGCTGTTGACTTCAGCAAGTGCAGCTGCTTAGAAGGGATTTACCTGAAAAGTGAAATTACTGAAAACTGGTTCTGTCCTCAGCCAAACCAGGAACCAGAGAGGGAGGTTTGCAGACTGTGGGTATTAATGTGCTCTGCAAGTTGAGGCTGAGAGCCCAGAGTAATACCTGTCCCAGAGTAAACTAAATAAATGTAAAGTAAATGCAAAGCTTACATTTCTTTTTCCATGGGTTGGAAAATGGAATTGTTTAAAGCTTTGTGAAAACTTGGAGAAGAGGAGGGGAAAAAAAAAAAAACCAACCAAGCAACAAATAACCATCCTGCACCTGCAGGATGGGCAAGGGATCAGACCCAGCCAGCACGGGGTTAGGAAGGGCAGGTCCTGTCTGACCAACCTGAGCTCCTTTTATCATCGGGTGACTGCCTGGGGGATGAGGGGAAGGCTGTGGATGTGGTCTGCCTGGACTTCAGCAAGGCCTTTGACACCATCTCCCACAGCATTCTCCTGAAAAAGCTGTCAGCCCACAGCTTGGACAGGAGCACCCTGTGCTGGGTTAGGAACTGGCTGGAGGGCCGGGCCCAGAGAGTGGTGGTGAACGGGGCTGCATCAAAATGGCGGCCGGTCACTAGTGGTGTCCCCCAGGGATCAGTGTTGGGCCCAGTGCTGTTTAATATCTTGAGGGAGGATTTAGATGAGGGGATTGAGTCCATCCTCAGCAAATTCCCAGCTGACACTAAGCTGGGGGGAAGTGTGGATCAGCTGGAAGGCAGGAGGGCTCTGCAGAGGGACCTGGAGAGACTGGAGAGTTGGGCTGATCCCAAGGGGATGAGGTTCAAGATTCCAAGGGCCGGGTCCTGCACTTTGGCCACAACAACCCCATGGGGAGCTCCAGGCTGGGCACAGAGTGGTTGGAGAGCAGCCAGGCAGAAAGGGAGCTGGGAGTCTGGCTTGCCAGGAAGCTGAACATGAGCCAGCAGTGTGCCCAGGTGGCCAAGAAGGCCAATGGCATCCTGGGCTGGCTGAGGAAGAGCGTGGCCAGCAGGTCCAGGGAAGGGATTCTGCCCCTGTGCTCAGCCCTGGGGAGGCCACAGCTTGAGTCCTGTGTCCAGTTCTGGGCCCCTCAGGAAGTTCAGGAAGGAGCTTGAGGTGCTGGAGCAGGTGCAGAGAAGAGCAAGGAGGCTGGAAAGGGACTCGAGCACAGACCCTATGAAGAGAGGCTGAGGGAGCTGAGGGTGTTGAGGCTGGAGAAGAGGAGGCTCAGGGGAGACCTCATCACTCTCTCCAACTCCCTGAAAGGAGGTTGGAGCCAGGGGGGGGGTTGGACTCTTTTCCCAGGCAACTCTCAGCAAGACAAGAGGGCACAAAGGGTCTTAAGTTTTGCCAGGGGAGGTTTAGGTTGGAGATGAGAAAGAATTTCTTTCTGGAGAGGGTGATCAGACCTTGGAATGGGCTGCCCAGGGAAGTAGTGGATTCTCCGTGTCTGGAGATACTTAAAAAGAGCCTGGATGTGGCACTCAGTGCCATGGTCTAGCAACCGCAACGGTGGATCAAGGATTGGACTCGATGATCTCTGAGCTCCCTTCCAGCCCAGCCAATTCTATGATTCTATGACAATTCAAATAAAAAAAAAATCCACACAAACATATAAAGTGTTACTTCAAGAAGTTAAATTGCCAGTTTAGACTTTGTAAGTTAAGCATCTTTTATTTCATCACTTTTTACTTTAACAGTACCACACTAATGCACTTTGGCAAAGAAGTCCCCTTCAAAAAAACCCCAACAAGACATTTCCTGGTTTTACCAAGTGAAAAGTTCCAAACAATCCATAAAACTGGTAAACTTCTGTCATGTTGTCACAGGATTCTCCTGCAAGTGCATTTTTAAATGGGGGGGATGAAATGGGACACACAAACAAACTACAGTGCCCGAGGAAAGGGTATGTAAAACACCAAAAAGTTGAAGTTTCAGAGAGAGCATAAGAAGAATCAGATTATTATTTTAAAAGGTAATTTAAAGACTGGCAAGGGGGGTGTAATGCCATTTAAGCTACTCAGGCTGGCACTGTCGTTTCAAAGACACACAGAGGTACCAAATTTTCTAGCCCACTGTTGCAGATCGATTTTGAGTTCCAGGCTTGCTTCAAAATAAGACCTTAATTTAAAACGATGGCATCTGAATCTGTTGAACACCGAAAAGTCTTCGTGTGAAGACGATGCTGAAACGTTCTGGCACCCTCTGCTGGCACAAAAGCCCAATCGAGCAGGATGCCAGGAAAAAAAAAAAGAGGAGTAAACTGCTCTGAAGATGGAAAGGGACAAGAGGAAGGAGCTTGGAGTTAAAAAAAAAAGGAAAAAAAAAGAATTCTTAAGTCTCTTTGATCCTGCAGAAGAATTTAATTACATATTATGCATATTTTTATTGGATATGTTGTCTTTGAAAAGGGTCATTTACAGGAACCATGAACATTGGTTCCTGCCACTTAGGAGTCTCCAAAAATGTGTCTCCTTCTCCTCTTCAGCACACCTTGGACTTGTGCTGGGCACTACAAGAAATTTTTATCAGGTTACATGAAAGAAAGAGATCACCAGTTATCAAGGAGGGCAACCAGGGTGGTGAAGGGACTTGAGCACAGACCCTGTGAGGAGAGGCTGAGGGAGCTGGGGGTGTTGAGGCTGGAGAAGAGGAGGCTCAGGGGAGACCTCATCACTCTCTGCAAGTCCCTGAAAGGAGGTTGGAGCCAGGGGGGGATTGGGCTCTTTTCCCAGGCAACTCTCAGCAAGACAAGAGGGCACAAAGGGTCTCAAGTTGTGCCAGGGGAGGTTTAGGCTGGAGATGAGAAAGAATTTCTTTCTGGAGAGGGTGATCAGCCCTTGGAATGGGCTGCCCAGGGAAGTAGTGGATTCTCCGTGTCTGGAGATCTTTCCAAAGAGCCTGGATGTGGCACTCAGTGCCATGGGCTGGGAACCACGGGGGGAGTGGATCAAGGGTTGGACTTGATGAGCTCTGAGCTCCCTTCCAACCCAGCCAGTTCTGTGATTCTATGATTACTGTGTATACTGACTGGACTGGTGTCCTGGTTTGGGCCAGGATAAAGGTGCTTTTCTGTTTCTGTACTTTTGCTTTTAGCTAAGTCCCTTGTAAGCAGTTGCATTTGCTGAAATTAACAGCAAGTTTCTCATGCAGTGTGTGTGCTTCTAGGACTGATAACACTTGATGTTTATAGTTACTGCTAGAGACTGGTATGCAGAGCCAAGGACACTGCTCAGCTCTGAGGAAAATATTTTACCGTCCAGGAGGATACAGAGGTCCCACCTGAACCCTCCTTTGGGGAGGAACAGACAAGATAGATGCCAGAATTGACCAAACAGAGTATTCCATCCCATATACGTCACACTCAGTATAATTTGAGGCATCACGAGGGCCGAGCCAGATCTTTTCCAGATCTTTTCCTGCTTCCCTTCCTTCACCCGGCATCCTGGAAGGATCCTGTCCATTCCTCTGCCTGTGCTCCTGATCCATGCCAGCCCATATCTGTGTGTTCCTGCCTCCAGCTCCCAACTGCTGCCGACTCCAGGAGTCTAGCCTGGACTTTCCCAGGGCTGCCCTGCAGCCTCGGTGGTGACGTGAGAGTTATTGGGGGAAAGGAGGGAGGAACATGGGATCAATTTTCCTGTATATTTGTATATATTTAGTCATTTTTCCTATTTATCACTACTGTTTCATTAAAGTTGTGTAGTTTAGTTTCCAACCCATAAGTCTCTCTCCCTTATTCTCTCTCCTTTCTCTATCAAGGAGAGAGAGATTAATAGAGAGCGTCTGTTATTCGGTTTAATTGCCGGGCCAGTGTTAAACCGTGACAACTGGGTTGTGTTTTACACACACAAAGTGAGGCAGAAGTGCACATGCTTCAACAACACATGAAAGAAGAGTCCTCCAGTGCTCTGTAATAAATACATTTAATATAGGATGCAAAGTTTATATGAACAGGACCTCACGCCAGCCTTACTGCAGAACCTACAGCAGGGCTGAGAAGCATTCTGATTAAACCTGTACTTAAAAAAAAAAAAAAAAAAAAATCACAATTGCTTAGAAACATACCAGTAAGGCTGCAAAACTCCCCTGCTTTGTCCTGGTAGGCCTCATGAGTCAAGTTGCAAAAAAAAAAAAAAAAAAAAAAAATCTCAATTTCACTGTTTTGTCCCTGCTTGCACTCATCTTATTCAGCCCCCATGGCTAAGACATTTTCTAACCAAGTGAGCTGGTAGATTTCCTGCCCACCATCAAGTACTGTAATCTGGAAAGAATTTTAAAAGGTGGCTCTGAGTATTCCAATTGCTTTTTTGATGAAGTGGTATGTGAACAAGTGTCCTTGATGATCGATAAGCACTTTGGGCACAAAATGTATTTTCCAGCCTCTTTCATGGAAGAACTTCATTTTACCAAGAAAATTGAGTTAATCCAGAGGACAGAAATTAATGTTTAGACAGCTCAAAAAAAAAAGGTTATTTAAAAAAAAAAAAAATCCCTGCTGCTCTTTCTGGTTATATTGAATACCCATTTATTTGTTCTCCTGAATGTTTACAGTGACAGAAAGGAGGAAAAAAAACCCAACTAAACAACTGTAACTCCCTCAAATGTACTGGCAATTCATGAAGAGCAGCATGATTCACTTCCTGCATTTTGCTGGGTTTGGTCAACTTCTAACTTTGGAATGAAAAACCTCTTCTCAAAAGTCTTTGCATTACTGAGCTCAAAGCCCATGAACAGAGTTATTATGGTTTCTTGGAACAATTACACAGCTGGCTGCTGTACCTCTGCTGCTGGCATTGTTATGTTCATGTTTGATAAGCTCAAGGGTCTTATCCAACACGAATGACTCTGTGATTCTGTAATCTCATTTATAATAATACCCTTTTCCATAACTGTTTTTCTAGCAGGTGGATGGGCCCCATCAGCCTGGGCTGTGATGTCAGAGCAGAGGGATACAGGAAGCTCCTGGCAGAAGGAATGACTGGCCTGGCATCAAAATGAACACCTCTCATGTGCTCCTCAAAGAAGGCAACCTGCAGCATTAAAACGGGGAAAACAAAGGTGTGAAAACAAAGGGAAAACAAAGAAAGTCCCTTGGGAGTTTCTGAGACAAGAACCTGTGAAGGTTGTTAGCAGAATTCTTCCAGTCACTCACTCTGACGCTGAACTGCTGTATCTGGACCAAGGCAGTGCACACTGTGCACAGCATAACCCTCCCAGCAACACCATTCCAGGACTCACACTTGGAAAAAAAACATTAAAATACCCAAAGACAAAAATGTATTTATTAGAGATGTTGAGTAACATAAGTTCTCCAGTGGGGACAACTTTCAACTGGCTTGCTGCCCCCGTCTCACCAGTTACTGACAGCTCCTGAGGATTTCACATAAATCCCACAGAGTTCAGATCCATGACCACAAACTAGAATCACATCACACAGAACTACCCTCACCTCATCCCCTCTGGAAACCATCAACACTGTCCTTGATTTCTTTTACCTACCACAGACCTTTCATGCTCTCAACAAAGATGTTTGAGCCTCTACAGTCAGGCCCAAAGCAACAAATCTTAACAAGCCTCAGACACATCCCACTCCTACTTCTCTGCCAGGCAAGGCACAAGCAGTTGCAGTTCCTGGCAGGAACCCATTTCCCTCTTTATCCAGAACCTCTGCCAGGCCATCAGGAAAAGGTCAAGGCTTCCCATACAGCCTATTGTGTTGGGAAATGTAAGCTGAACATGAGCCTGCAGTGTGGCCGAGAAGGCCAATGGCATCCTGGGCTGGCTGAGGAAGAGCGTGGCCAGCAGGTCCAGGGAAGGGATTCTGCCCCTGTGCTCAGCCCTGGGGAGGCCACAGCTTGAGTCCTGTGTCCAGTTCTGGGCCCCTCAGCTCAGGAAGTTGAGGAAGGAGCTTGAGGTGCTGGAGCAGGTGCAGAGAAGAGCAAGGAGGCTGGGAAGGGATCCAGCAGAATTCCTGGGAGGAAGGAAGGGCTGAGGGAGCTGGGGGTGTTGAGGCTGGAGAAGAGGAGGCTCAGGGGAGACCTCATCACTCTCTGCAACTCCCTGAAAGGAGGTTGGAGCCAGGGGGGGGTTGGGCTCTTTTCCCAGGCAACTCTCAGCAAGACAAGAGGGCACAAAGGGTCTCAAGTTGTGCCAGGGGAGGTTTAGGTTGGAGATGAGAAAGAATTTCTTTCTGGAGAGGGTGATCAGACCTTGGAATGGGCTGCCCAGGGAAGTAGTGGATTCTCCGTGTCTGGAGATCTTTCCAAAGAGCCTGGATGTGGCACTGAGTGCCATGGGCTGGGAACCACGGGGGGAGTGGATCAAGGGTTGGACTTGATGAGCTCTGAGCTCCCTTCCAACCCAGCCAATTCTGTGATTCTATGATTCTATGTGGATATGCACACCTGGCTTGATTCTCCACCCACTGTCCCACGGGGAGATACCCCTGGGTGTTATTTCTGTCAAGGGGATGGAAAACAAAAAATTCTCAAGTACTAAGCTGATCATTTCCAAACACCAATCAAATGCCATTCAACAAAGTGTGGCTTCTCCTCCTGCGGCAGTGTGCTAATGCCAGGCTCACTCTGGCATCCAGGAATGCTCTGCAAGCTTCAGCAAGAGAAACAGTATTTTCAGCATCACATCTATGGTTGCCATCATTGTTCAAGATAATTTAACTGTTTACTGGATTTTCTTCACATCTTTGTTTTAATTCTAAACTCCTCCAATGAAGTAATTAAGAATTATTTTGAAAATAATTGGTTGGTTAAATTTAAGAAGTTTGAAATTGCTTTAAGGAAGTTGCTCTAAGGAGACCAACAACAGTAGATTAAGATTGTATTTTCAAAGGTTCATATTTAGATATATTCTATACACTGCAATTCACAGGAATTCTAGAATTTCTACCTTATTTCTACCTCACTTGGAATCAAAGCATGATCTTCAGGTTCATATTTAGATATATTCTATACACTGCAATTCACAGAAATTCTAGAATTTCTACCTTATTTCTACCTTACTTGGAATCAAAGCATGACCTTCCTGTAGATTTTTTAAGGGAAATTTCTAGATGCAGCTCCTCTGTTCTAAGCAATATGTTCACTAGACTCTCTGGTAATACACTGAAAGAAGAAATAACAGGGAGTAAACATTTCAAGAATTTATTAACAAAAACACACACAGACTAAATCAGAAAGATGTCAGGTCCTCAAACTGCTCAACTCAAAGCACTCAAAATATAACAAACTCTCATCTCTATATTGTTTCCAGGAGTGCTCCAGAGTGAATCTCATCACCAACAAAACTGGGTACTCTCACACTGAACTTAGTTTCTCTCCTACTGAGGTATTTGAGCAATAGAAAAGTGTAAGAAAAACTACAGCTCAAAAAAAAAAAAAAAAAAAAAAAAAAAAGCTATTTGCTACAGAATTTGTAGGTTTTTTCCCTCTCAGGATCTTCCTGTTAAAATGCTGAGTGAGCTTATCCCTAATTATCTTGTGTCAGGTCATACAATTACAACTGAAGACTGTTCTGCAACCATGCTATTGGGTCACATAAAGACCTAAAATGAAGCTCAGTGCCTTGGGTACTGTGCTGCAAACCAGTAGCTCTGAAGCTAAAACTTAACTGGATCCTCACTGGAACCACAGGATAAGCCTTGGACACATGCTTTAGACCTTCAACTAGTTTTAGCAGGTAAGGAGGAAAAACTACAGCTCAAAAAAATGCTATTTGCTACAGAATTTGTAGGTTTTTTTCCCTCTCAGGATCTTCCTATTAAAGAGCTTATCCCTAATTATCTTGTGTCAGGTCATACAATCACAACTGAAGAATGTTCTGAGCTTGCAGCCATGCTATTGGGTCAAATAAAGACCTAAAATGAAGCTCAGTGCCTTGGGTACTGTGCTGCAAACCAGTAGCTCTGAAGCTAAAACTTAACTGGATCCTCACTGGAACCACAGGATAAACCTTGGACACATGCTTTAGACCTTCAGCTAGTTTTAGCAGGTAAGCAGAGTTTTTTGTTTCAACGTGTACATCTGGACTAACATGAAACCTCATCACTCTCATGCTGTGGACTCCAAAAATTGGCCAACACTGACTAAAACAACAACCTTGCCAGAAGGTCTCAACAGGCTCAACATAATGACCCATTGTCAACATGGCCCTACAGAGTGTATGAGGAATAATCCTAGAATATTTGTTTTAAGCTCAGTACTTCCAAAAGGCTAAGCCCTCTCACGTAAAGGAAAACTGCCTATGATTTGATTACAATACCTCTGATTGACTGGTTCTATTAAACAGAAAAAGAAGACTCTTAAATACAATCTTGTTGTTAGGACTCTAAAAACTAAAACCGAGCTTTTGTTTTTGCCTGCATTGCTCTACAAAAGATACACATTAATTCTAATATATATTACAAATATATATTATCTATATTTGAATGGATTTTAGGTAAAGATCTTTCTTGCCAGGTGTGCAGCTTGGTCCTGTGAGTCAAACTTTCTGTCCAGCATGTGAAATGCTCCTTACAAGAGGTGGGGACCATTTTGGAAATACACACCAGAGGTCCTTTGGGATTACAGGTTCTGACACCTGCAGTGAAATATCTATCAGCATCAGACACATTTTCTGTGAGACTTCAAAACGATACAGATGTGATTCCCAAAATTTAGTGAACCTTATTAACAGCTCCTTTCTTTCTCAGCTGGTGAACAACATGTGTGTGGACAGATAATTAGGGCTATGGTGTCTATCAAGGGTTCTTTGTTAGGATAACAAGTCCTCACCACTGCTGTTTCTTCCAATACTGAGATCTCTGTTAGCACTATTCCCTCCTTCCTGAAGCTTCCCTCTTCTGCCAGCAGGTTCCATGATATCCCTAAATCTCTATTAATGTGACCTTGTCCCAGGAAAAGTTTTGAAAAGTTTTGGAAAGAAAGTTTCCAGGGATCAGTGTTGGGCCCAGTTCTGTTCAATATCTTCATTGATGATTTAGATGAAGGCATTGAGTCCATCATCAGATTCCTAGATGACACCAAGCTGGGGGGAGTGTGGATCAGCTGGAAGGCAGGAGGGCTCTGCAGAGGGACCTGGACAGACTGGAGAGTTGGGCTGATCCCAAGGGGATGAGGTTCAACATGGCCAAGTGCTGGGTCCTGCACTTTGCACAACAACCCCATGGGGAGCTCCAGGCTGGGCACAGAGTGGCTGGAGAGCAGCCAGGCAGAAAGGGAGCTGGGAGCCTGGCTTGCCAGGAAGCTGAAGAGGAGGCAGCAGTGTGCCCAGGTGGGCAAGAAGGCCAATGGCATCCTGGGCTGGCTCAGGAAGAGCGTGGCCAGCAGGTCCAGGGAAGGGATTCTGCCCCTGTGCTCAGCCCTGGGGAGGCCACAGCTTGAGTCCTGTGTCCAGTTCTGGGCCCCTCAGCCCCTCAGGAAGGATATCAAGGTCCTGGAGCAGGTCCAAAGGAGGCAACTGGGCTGATGAAGGGACTCGAGCACAGACCCTATGAGGAGAGGCTGAGGGAGCTGGGGGTGTTGAGGCTGGAGAAGAGGAGGCTCAGGGGAGACCTCATCACTCTCTCCAACTCCCTGAAAGGATGTGGATGTGGCACTCAGTGCCATGGGCTGGGAACCACGGGGGGAGTGGATCAAGGGTTGGACTTGATGATCTCTGAGGTCCCTTCCAACCCAGCCAATTCTGTGATTCTATGAATATGGGGGGCTTAAAGATCCCATGTGAACCATTGGAATCCAGAAGACAAATACAGTGCTAGAAGTTTGTGTCCTCAGGGATCTTATGGATGATACAGTCAGAAGTAGAACCTCTAGCCAGAAATCATCTGGTTTTGTGAGGAAGTTAACAGTTCACTAGAGTGCTAAAGTGTTAACAATATTAGAGTGTTAAACACATGGGCCACGACAGGCAAGCTTCTCTTCTGCTAATATTGGACTTGAAAATTACCTTAAATACAATTTATTTATTTCAACATTTGTAGATTTCTGAGAGAAGTGACAAATCTACAGGAAACTAAAAATGAAGATACTCTTGAAAGTACTAAGGTTGATCATATGAGAGATGAATTCTTCAAAACTTAACTTCTTCCTATGGGTGTCAGACCAATAGCCCTGTGACAGATTCAGCCATTTGCTCTTTATCTTTATCCCTCTGTGCCAAGAGGGAGATGGTTCCACATTTTACCTCCACCTTTAAGGTTGAGTGTAAACCAGGGTACACTAAGCTACAGGAGGACAAGTTAGAAGTGTTTGCAAGTTGTCAGGGTTTAACACTGGCCTGGCAATTAAACCAAGTGACAGATGCTCTCTATTAATCTCTCTCTCCTCCCTGATAAAGAAAGGAGAGAGAATAAAGGAGAGAGACTGAGGGGTTGGAAACTAAACTACACAACTTTAATGAAACAGTAATGATAAATAGGAAAAATTACTAAATATATACAAATATACAGGAAAATTGATCCCATGTTCCTCCCCCCGTTCCCCCAATAACTCTCACATCACCACTGAGGCTGCAGGGCAGCCCTGGGAAAGTCCAGGCTGGAATCCTGGGGTCAGCAGCAGTTGGGAGCTGGAGGCAGGAACACACAGATTGAGGCTGGCATGGATCAGGAGCACAGGCAGAGGAAGGGATGGAATCCTCCCAGGATGCTGAAGCAAACAAGGACAGGGGAAGAAGGGGAAGCAGGAAGGGGTTTGACCCTGATGATCCCTCCAATTTATCCTGAGTATGAGGTGTATGGGATGGAATCCTCTGTTTGGTCAATTTTGGTCATTTATCTTGTCTGTTCCTCCCCAAAGGAGGGTTCCAGGTGTGACCTCTTTACTCCTTTTCTCCTTCTGGAGGGCAAAATGTTCCTCAGAGCTGATCAGTGCCCTTGGCTCTGCACACCAGTCTCCAGCAGTAACTATAACCATGGAGTGGGATCAGTCCCAGCAGCAGACACTGCCTGAGAAACTTGCTGTTCATTTCAGCAAGTGCAGCTCCTTACAAGAGACTGAGCTGAAAGCAAAAGTGCAAGACAGAAAATCACCTTTATCCTGGCCCAAACCAGGACACAAGTGAAGGACCTTGTTATGAATTTGTCTGTGATGGAGAAAAAAACATCACAGGATCACAGAAGACCATAACAAAAGCTGCAGAAGGAATGAAAGTCAAGAGCTTGCTGCTCCACCCACCTCTTACAGTATATCCAAGGGCTGGTGCACACCATCTTTCTGCTCATCTCTAACACATTCTATGAGTCTAAAAAAAAACCCAATGTGGTTTCAATCACATCAGCATCCAGCACATCATAAATCAAGTTTTATATGTAACAACCCAGGGGTTTTCCTTTGGTTTTTTTACTTTTTTTTAAATCCCCTGCTCAACAGAGTCCCAAATCAGTAATTACTGTCACACAGAAACTTAACCCAAACCCATCTTAGGCAGTTTTACTCACCTGTGCACTAGAGGTGTTTGACAGACCCTGGTTAAGATGGGACATTGTTTTTTACCCACAGCTTCATCATCAGGTGGCCCCTGAGAAATAAAATCACAGTGGTGTTTTTGTGCTGTCCATCTGAAGCAAGGCAGGAAGCCAAAAGTGCATCATGGCCTGTTTTTTTTTACATTACAGTTCTCATTGTAATTAAAAATTAAAACTTGTCTCACTGAACTTAGTAACTAACCACCCAGTACACCTTTTGGATAGCATGTAGAAGGCTACACCTAGAGATGCAATGTAAATCCTTCAAAATTTCAAATTTCCCTATGACTACTTAAATCTCCTTAAAGGCTTCAAGTAAAATACTTGCCCTGAACAAGCACTTTGAATATAACTGTATGTATGAATTATTGAAAATGAGCACTCCTTGCATTTTTTTTTACCTTGGGATAGTGACCTACATCTCAACAGGAAGGTTAGGATTCTTGGATTATATTAAGCTCCTTGAAATAAAACATGAATATCCTTCTTCTCTGCTGCCAAGAGATTACAATTGCAGAAGGAAAAAAGTCTACAAATAGTCATATTTTGTGCCTGTGTCTTCCATATAGAGAAAATAAAACCAAATATATTATTAAATATCTGTCCACTTGCCACAGTGGTGTGATTTCCCTTCTCCAATGATTACTTTAAGGAGCTTCAAGAAGTAACCCTGAGCCTCATTTTTGTGTGGGTTTTCATAGAATCACAGAATTGGCTGGGTTGGAAGGGACCTCAGAGCTCATCAAGTCCAACCCTTGATCCACTCCCCCCGTGATTCCCAGCCCATGGCACTGAGTGCCACATCCAGGCTCTTTGGAAAGATCTCCAGACACGGAGAATCCACTACTTCCCTGGGCAGCCCATTCCAAGGGCTGATCACCCTCTCCAGAAAGAAATTCTTTCTAATATCTAACCTGGCACAACTTGAGACCCTTTGTGCCCTCTTGTCTTGTTGAAAGTCATTTGGCAAAAGAGCCCAACCCCCCCCTGGCTCCAACCTCCTTTCAGGGAGTTGGAGAGAGTGATGAGGTCTCCCCTGAGCCTCCTCTTCTCCAGCCTCAACACCCCCAGCTCCCTCAGCCCTTCCTCACAGGAATTCTGCTGGATCCCTTCACCAGCCTGGTTGCCCTCCTTTGGACCTGCTCCAGCACCTCAGTCTCCTTCCTAAACTGAGGGGCCCAGAACTGGACACAGGACTCAAGCTGTGGCCTCCCCAGGGCTGAGCACAGGGGCAGAATCCCTTCCCTGGACCTGCTGGCCACGCTCTTCCTCAGCCAGCCCAGGATGCCATTGGCCTTCTTGGCCACCTGGCCACCCTGCTGCCTCCTCTTCAGCTTCCTGTCGATCCCAACTCCCAGCTCCCTTGCTGCAACCACTCTGTGCCGACCCTGGAGCTCCCCATGGGGTTGTTGTGGCCAAAGTGCAGGACCCGGCCCTTGGCCGTGTTAAACCTCATCCCCTTGGGATCAGCCCAACTCTCCAGTCTCTCCAGGTCCCTCTGCAGAGCCCTCCTGCCTTCCAGCTGATCCACACTCCCCTCCAGCTTAGTGTCATCTGTGAATTTGCTGATGATGGACTCAATCCCCTCATCTAAATCATCAATAAAGATATTAAACACACTCAGAACAGAAGTTAGCAAGGGCAGTTCCTTGAAGTCTCTGCTCTTAACATTTAGCACTGCAGAGAAAGTGATGATGTGCTTCAGACACCACTCTTCAAAGGGTTTGCCAGAATTCAGCAGTGTTCTTGCCTGTCCAGGAGCTTGTGAGGGCCAAACAGAACCCATGTTCCTGATTTACACAGCCACAGCACACACGGGTGGCCACACACTTTGCATTCACATTGCACTTACACCTTGAGAAGAGGGTATTGGTGGGTTTTCTAATGAGTGGGATAAGAATTTTCTCCCTTCTCTTAAAAGTTATGCTTTTTGTATGCTGTGACACACATAAGTCCTGCTATCTCTAGCAAACTCAGTGCAACAAATCACCAAGCACTTTATTTCAAACTATGACATACTCAGCACACTGATTAACTGATGGGCTTATAAAAAGAAAACTAAAATAGATTTCTGTGGATTTGAGAAAGACCTAAAAGACTATTCCCATTACACAGCTCCAGGGCAAAAACTACTACCATGCTGGCACTTCCAATGAAGCAGAAAGGCCAAGTAACCCTAAGAAAGTGTTTTGCCTCATTACCAGGTTCCTCTACCACCTGGGATGCCTCTTCCTTCTTAAAATTCATAATGGCATCAAAGATGTGAAACAAGTTTATAGCAACTGAATTGTGCTGTAACAGAGGAGGCTTTGCTTACCATTTATCTTAAACATCAATGTCTGAAAAACCTCTGGCTTCACTGTGCTGGGCTTTTATTTGAGAAACTATTTACAACGATGATACAGCTCAAGATTCATGTATTTCAAACTATTCTAATTCCAAGAGAAATTCCACATTCCTACCTGAAGTTCATACAAACCCGTAATCCAAATATGCAGACAATGTTATTTCAGTGAACAGGCCATTCAGACCTTGAGGTCTTCTACTTCAGTCCCACCCTTTTCCACATTGTTCTCACACTGCAGAACTTTTCTACAGAAGGAATGGGCTAAGGGTTGGCTTTCCTAAGAGTTCTACAAAATTAAAAAAAAATAAATCTCCTCTTATGGCCCTGCAACCGAAGACAAATCAAGACAAAATACCACTTTTCTTTAAATATAGGTTCCAGAACTAGCTGGCAAAATGTCCTTGGAAACTTCTTTCCATCTGGTCTAGTGCCTGATTTGTGGAATTATTCCAGCTGCTGTATCAAAATATCAAAGATGTTTATTTTTACTTATGCAGTCTGAACTTTGGGAGTGTCCATTTCCTTGTGAATTTCCACTTAAGCTATTTTTGAAAGAAAACTATGAAGTTTCACATTGAAGCAGAGATTAAAAGAGCAGGGAAGTGGCTAATCCTTGTTTGAATGTAGCAATTAACAATAAGACACTTGGGGAGCCAAAGGATGACTTATTCTTTGTTTAGGTTGAGGTTGGTTTTTGGGTTGTTTTTTATTACAGTTAATAACCCTGACTTCAATGTGTATTTTTTAGGCTTTTCCAGGGAACTGTAAGCAAACCTGTTGCCAGGAATTCCCTTACTCCATTCTGTAACTGCCTTTTGAAGGCTTGCTGAAATAATTCAAATACCACACGAGATATGCAGGGTATTTTGTAGTAACCCATGAGCCAGATGAGTCAAGGTGGGTTAATTTCTCACAAGGCATCAGCAGTCAAGCACATATAATGAATTTTATAAAGCATCCAGCTAACAAAAGCTGTGTACACAGCTAATAGGAAATTAACTCCATCCTCCAGGAGTTCATACATGTTCAGTCCATGCATACTGTGCTACTTACTTACCACACCAGAGTTTTTCCACCACATCTTCCACTTTCTTTCAGTGCTTAGCTGGAAGGAGTTGTGAGTTTGGGTTTTTTTTTTTTTCACCTTTGGCAGCAAATGTGATTACATATGTCTCAGGAAACTGCTTCAGGGTCAGTGCCCAGCCACAAACACCAGAGCCAAACCCAGCAGTTCCCACAACTGCAGCAACCTTCAGAAGGGGGAAAAGCTAAAATGGAACAAAAAAAGAGAATGAGCTTCACAAATTACTGATTTGAAATGCATTGACTGCTTTCAATGAGAGGCAGCATCAGTGAAGATGCCAAATATTTCTCTGGAACACAGAATAATACAGTATTTTTCTGAAAATGGGTCTATTGACTACTACTTCTGAAGCAAGAGTATTATCTTTTCTCACATGGTGAAAACACCCATAACAAAGATCAGAATAAAGACTTTAGAAATGTTCTAGTAGAGTCCCAAGTAGGATTTGGATGACTTTGCAAAGAATATCAACTGAATTGTTAGTGAAATTTCTCTAGAAAATAAAATGAGAGTGGCTCATTCCTGCCACACCACTAAACCTGGCCTGACCCATGGATGGCTGAGGTTCATGGAATGTAAGAGCCAGTGCTCAGTCCTAGCCCAAATTCCTTTTTCCACTAACTAGATTAAGCTGGCATCAATTTTAGCCATAAAACAAGCTAGTACAGGATGATCACATTTAAGCAACAGGAACCAAGACTAAAAACTCTGGTGAGAAGGGCTGCCCTGAAGCTACTTGTTGAAAAAATAATATCTGAAGCAGCCTGATTCTGACAGTTCCTTACAGCAGCTGGGCCACCAGAGAAGGCTTGCAGTTGACAGACACTGGATTTTTATTTTACAATTCTCAGCTGCAATACAGAAAATACTATTGGTCTTGCTGCTTTCAAACTATCCTTCCAGAGATACGCAGCATATTAGAATGTAATTACTGGCAAAGTAACAGAGATCTAAATCTTCAGATCAGAAAATGGAAAATTAAATGTCTTATCAGTCAGGAGTAGCAGAAAGATCATGCTTTTTTGTTGTGACATAACCACCACAGCCAGGCACAGGGAGGAATCTTCTGGCTTCTGGTCCTTTGCCTTGAATTCCAAACCACAGCAGTTTGCCCCAGGAAAAATTCTGACATCTGATGTTTGAATGACACTGAGCAATTGCCTTGAGGTTACACATTTTGCTAGTGAGAAAGCATCACCAGGGGATTATTTGCTTTGTGAATTCTCCTCTCTTTCCCAGCTGCTTTTGCTCCCCAGTTGGCTGGTTGAAAATTATATCCCCAATAGAAAATGTATGGAACAGTGAGGGTGGGAGGGGACTGATGAACATCTCCTTTAGGTTGGCCAGAGATGTGAGCTGCTGTAAATGTATACTTCATACCAATGCTGGTATTCTCCAAACTAACAGCAAAGTTTTAAAGTTTTTGTTTTGTTTTTTTACCATAGTATTACTCACTGGTCCAGTTTCACCCTCTCTGTAGGTGGAAATTACGACACTGACAGTTTTACCACAAGATGCTGAAATGTCTGGCAAAGCTCCTCAGGCTCCAGCTGCAATTCCAGCAAGGCATGATCCACTCTGCTCACCAGCAGCACTGGTCTGGCAAGTTCTGCAGTACCCTGCTGCAGAACAGTATCTGCCTGTACACAAAACCCTTAAAAAATTGTGAGTACAATTAAAACATATGTTACACACTCAGGCAAGATCTCTGACTAACTTTTGTATGGTGTTGACTGGGAAATTCAAAATGGGAACTTGGTGGTGGTCTTGGAGCTGCCTGAAACTACCAGTACTCACTTACAGGTATTGCTCCATTTTCTAACTGAGAAGAATCCCAGGCAGCTCTCTTCCCTGGGATTTTCCTTAAAGATTGACTTTATTTCCTCAGTTACTCAACATTCAACTGACAAGCTGGATACAGAGAGTAGACACAACCCTCTAAGACACAGGGAAGCCCATGGGCTAAGCCTGCAAATCAGAATAAATACTATCAGCTGTTAAAATTTCAGAGAAAGAAGATTCTTCCACCACTCTTTTTTGATTTTTTTTTTTTTTCTTAAGAAGAAAATAAAACACACCGAGGTCTGTTTAATTGGAAGAGAGACACAGTCAGCCCCAACAAGGGCACCACCAGTGACACACTGTGACTTCAGAGGAGTCCAGGGGAGTCCATAACAAAGAAACCACCCTGTAAGAGAAGACAATTAATAATTTCATTAGTTTCAATAGGTTCATTAATTTTCTGATTTTAAAACTCACAGGCATCAGGCACTGCACCCACCTTGTTACACTGCCAGTATTTTTTGATGTGCTTTAAAGAAAACAAAAACACTTCAGTATTTCAGGTTCTAAATGTTCTCTTAAAAAGGATCTGACAAGGCTTTGAGTAAATGATTTTACTGTCTTCAGATTAAAAAGAAAGAAAAAAAGAAACTAAACTCTTACATAGTTTTGACTGCAATACCTCTTTCTTGCTCCTCTTTCCCTGTGCCTGTGAATCACATTTCTCCATCTCTGGGTGAAATAAATGATGTTTGCTTTACACACCAAGGAGTATGCCAAGGCTGATGTGCCATGATCACTCATATTCCTCACACTGGACTTTCTGTCCATGATAGTTTGGACCTGGGCTACTGTGAAATTTGCCTGGATGGAGAAAGTTTAAAAAAAAAGTGAAAGAGAAAGCAGCTATTACTTCCTTTTAGCATCTGCAAATGTCTATGTGAAATTTGAAACTTTCGCTGTTTCTGATGAAATTAAAAAAATCTAAAAAAGAAATGAAGCTCTTTGTACCTTCAGGGTTGGTTCACATTCTGGTAATGAGTTTGTGGGCGGAGGCATTAACTTAAAATACAGCTCAGATTTCATACCACGAAATGTCAACTAACACAAAAATTAGAAATCCACCTGTGGAGACAGAACAGCTCATCCCTGCAAATCCTACATCAGGGTTTGTGCACACAAAGTGCCAGCTGCAGTTCCTCAGAGCTCCTGCACACAACCTTCTGCTCCCCTCTCCCAATTGATCTTCCTGAGAGAAATCTTCCTTATACCCGTAATTCTGCTGTCTCTTACTAAGAACAATTTCCCCCCTTCAATTTGCAGAAAAAAATACCTTGACTCACATAAGGCCTGGTAAGTATCTATTAAACACATGACAAAACAGCAAAAGGAAGGTGAGATCTTACTTATCTTGTTCTGTAATGAGTCACCTGCAGGTCACAGCAGTGAGCACGGCTCTTCTTGCAAATCCCTTCAGTGCTCCACAGGGACACGGAGACAGAACTGGGATGAAAAAATTATGGGGGATATTAAATAAAAAAAACCACACACCATATCAGCAGCTTATACTAGCTGCTCAAGCGAGGGGAAAAAATTCCATAAGAAACATTTAACACGTCCTCATCTGTGCTTGAACTGCAAGGGACACAGAAATAATGAAACTTCTACTGAGCCACCAGCTAGTTTCCACCAGTCTGGTTCTTAGTGACTGCATCTAAACACAAGGAACCTGTCTTCTTGCCAGAATAAGATATTAATTAAAAAAAAATAATCAAGACCAATGCAAAAGAATTGTATGAAGAGAAAAACCAGGGCTGCTTCTTTTTGCATGAACAGAAATACTTCTGGTATATATTTATTATTACTGCATATTTTCAGGCTAACTTTGGGTCTTCATCTCAATTTTTTCATTGTACATTTTCCCGAGAAAAATCTCTTGAGAAAATTCTTATTTAAAAAAGTGATACTTCTAATCAAAATAGCCAAATCCTTTCTAGAATGAGAAATATAAAAACTAAGCAGCAGCAGCCTGGTCTTTCCCAAAAGTTATTATTTCCCTACTCTCCTCTACCCTTAATCTGCAATGGAGAGAAAAAAAGAAACAACCAACCAACCAACCCACTCATTTTTAAATATTTTTTAAAGGTCCACTAAAGAACATTTAGTACAAACATGTTATTTAGAGTATGCTTACATTTTTCAGTGATGATACCTCAAATGAAGGTACATTTTTTTCTGTTAGATTATTCAATTTAATGAAGAACAGTATTCCATTTCTGGAACATTCTAGGATGTCCCAGCATCCAAAGTCTCACTGCAAATTCTACATACTTAATTCTGAGACCTTGAAATATTTCTTTCCTCTCTTTCTTTTCCATTCAGACCAAACAGCATCACTACCTTTCCTTTCTACTTTAATAATTTTCCCCATTTTTTAATTGTGCTGTGCTAAAAAATAAATAAAAATCAGTACTCTTCACAAGACTTAAGCATTGTGCACGATCTGTGCTGCATACATTCATTTTGCAGTGTAAAAAACTCACTGCTGAGAAGAATTCTTGTGAGGTTTTTGTATCTACCACTGATATACTTCCCTAAAGGAACAAGTGACACTCACTCCTGATAAATATTCAACTAGACAAGATACCACATTTTGAACTTGCTTCTTCCAGTATCTACCAAATTTCCAATACTTTCATTTACAGGTTACACAGTAGTTCTCTTCTGGAGCATGGAGCACAGGTACCTATAGCTGTTAATTTCTTCTTCGTATTTTAAGTGTAGAGACCTCTGAGGTGTCCATTTCCAGAAATTCTAAACTCAAATTTCATGCCCGTGCCCCTCCCCCAGCAGATGTTCTTGAAGCTACTCTCATACCCTGAGAAAGGATGGTATCAAAGTTGTAAAAAAAAACTTGATTTGCCCCTAAAAACAATGGAGACTTAACACTCTAGCTGGGATAATCACACCACATTGCTACAAGAGTGGAATGAGGAATGGGCCCAGTTCTGTTCAATATCTTCATTGATGATTTAGATGAGGGGATTGAGTCCATAATCAGCAAATTCGCAGATGACACTAAGCTGGGGGGAAGTGTGGATCAGCTGGAAGGCAGGAGGGCTCTGCAGAGGGACCTGGACAGACTGGAGAGTTGGGCTGATCCCAAGGGGATGAGGTTCAAGATTCCAAGGGCCGGGTCCTGCACTTTGGCCACAAGAACCCCCTGGGGAGCTCCAGGCTGGGCACAGAGTGGCTGGAGAGCAGCCAGGCAGAAAGGGAGCTGGGAGTCTGGCTTGCCAGGAAGCTGAACATGAGCCAGCAGTGTACCCAGGTGGCCAAGAAGGCCAATGGCATCCTGGGCTGGCTGAGGAAGAGCGTGGCCAGCAGGTCCAGGGAAGGGATTCTGACCCTGTGCTCAGCCCTGGGGAGGCCACAGCTTGAGTCCTGTGTCCAGTTCTGGGCCCCTCAGTTTAGGAAGGAGACTGAGGTGCTGGAGCAGGTCCAAAGGAGGGCAACCAGGCTGGTGAAGGGATCCAGCAGAATTCCTGGGAGGAAGGAAGGGCTGAGGGAGCTGGGGGTGTTGAGACTGGAGAAGAGGAGGCTCAGGGGAGACCTCATCACTCTCTCCAACTCCCTGAAAGGAGGTTGGAGCCAGGGGGCGGTTGGTCTCTTTTCCCAGGCAACTCTCAGCAAGACAAGAGGGCACAAAGGGTCTCAAGTTGTGCCAGGGGAGGTTTAGGTTGGAGATGAGAAAGAATGCCATTCTATGATTCTATGAAATTAAGATACACAGTGTGGCAGTTTTGCCAGACACAGATGAAAAATGTTAATTTTGTGGCTTGGTGTTTTAAGTCCTTGATATATGGGGATCAGATGGACTGCGAGACCCCAAACCCTACAGTATAATACCTCAAAAGAAGGCATCACAGCAAAGGAGCTGAAGGGGTCCAGGAGTGACCTCAAAGCTTCTGTGGACATCTCACGGCAAGCCCATGCCACCCACACAAATACACTTTTATTTATCAAACTTTCCATCCTTTTGCTGAACGACAAGACTCCCTCCTTTCCCAGAAACTGAAAGTCCAGTGTCTTTAGATATTACTGCACCAGGACCTTTTATTTTGCCAGGACTACAACAGCCCAACACACCTGTACACAAAGCTTGCAGCCTGTAGGGAGTTTATACTCTTTGGTTCGTCCCTTGGCCTCAATAAGTTTTTTTTTTAAAAGCTTAAAACTTCTGGCTCTCTTTTAATTCACTTCTGTCGTAGCAGAGCAGCTGTTCTTGTTAGTATAACTGAGTAAATCATTGCTAAGTTTCTGCTAATTAGCTTGTTAATAAAATACAGTATATTAGAAAAGATAAAGAGCTCAAGCATCAATATTAATGCCTTACTAGCTCTTCTGGCTGAAACTTTAGGATTATGTATTAATAACAGTTATTCACTTCCAAACATTTTTTTTATCACTTCATTTACATAAATGCCAGTGCAGTTTACCATATGTGCTGTTCTATAAGTGAGAGACACAACTATTTTTGCTCATAAATACAGCTGAAAACACAGAGAGGGATTAAAAATTAATAGCAATTTTTAATTTTGAATGTTTCCCACTGAAGGGCTGATAACAGAGTTTCTGTTTTGTTTTACTACAGGTAGTAACCAAAGTTATCTTGCTATGAAATGCAAGCAGTTTTTTTGTAAAAGGGAGAAACATTACTGCTTTATTACAGGCAGAGCATCACTTTTGACAAAACCCTTAAGTTTCAGGGCCACTGTAGTCAGGCAATGACCTTGCCTGGGCACTGCATTACATCATTAGGGCAGCTCATCCTCCAAATACTGCTTCTCCTGGCTCTCAGGAAAAACCTCCAGAGTCGACCTCTTCTGCAGGGCACCTCTTCCTCCTGGAGATGTTCAGATTCAAACCTCAACAAACCATTACACAGAGCTCAATTCATGTTCCAAAACCAAAGAAAAATGAAAACGCTTACTGAAGAGGCCACTGGTGACTGGGAAATCCATTTCAATCAATACTTACACAATCAATTATTGCAAGAAATAAAATAAACTCACATAAAGGAAGTTAAGACTTAAGAAGGAGTGCTCAAGCATCTGTTTATCACAGACTGGGTAATTCTGATTCACTACAATGGGGAGGCTCAAAGCAGTGGAAGAGCATGACCAGAACCATAGTGATTTAAAAAAATGGGGCAGATGGAAAAAAAAAACCCACTAACAAATAAAATCTGAGCAAAGCCACACAACCCACCCGGCAGTTTTCCTAAGACTGATTTCCCTGAGAAAACACTGCTGATCTGATCCAGGTCAGACCATCCTTCCTCAAGGTCAGTGCAAAACACACTTTCACGCAGCCTTTTATACCAAGGCTCACTTGGAAAGCAATGT
The DNA here is from genome assembly GCF_003957555.1 of Calypte anna. Taxonomy (NCBI): domain Eukaryota; kingdom Metazoa; phylum Chordata; class Aves; order Apodiformes; family Trochilidae; genus Calypte; species Calypte anna. The sequence goes on from NC_044274.1 coordinate 3,678,832, forward strand.
TTTTACCCCTTTATCTTTATAAACACTGCTGATCAGGGCTTTAACCTCGTAGTTCACACCTGAGTGACCTACACAAATCCATGACCCACAACGTGCACTCCCGGTACCTGCATAAATAAAAACAAAGAGAAAAAAAAAAAAAACAAACGAGGAGAAAATAGAGAAGCAACGGCTCCCCCCCTTTCCCTGCACCTGGCACCTTTCTAATAAAAGATCATGAGGAGGATAAAAAAGGAGTTAATGAGCTCAGCGGGGCCCGAGTCTCGCAGCCGGGCAGGCAGGGACGGAGCCCGGGACGGGCTCAGATTCCGCCGCCTCTCCGGATTCCTCTCAGCACCGGGAGGTGGGGAACCGCCTTCCTCCTTCTCTCCCCCTCGGTTCATCCCTTAGCGCTTAAAAGAGAGAGAAAACTCTTGAAAAGTATCATGCTCCGGCCAAGAGCCGAGCTAGACTGCTCCCACCCCTTTCCCCCAGCCCGGGGCTCCTGGCGAGGCAGGGTGAGGAAAATGGCCGCCGCCACCCCCACGCCTGCCCAGCATTGCCCTCCGTATAGCCCGGTTGCCTCCCGGGACCCTGCGGGGCTGGTCCGGGCCCCCTGCCCTCGGGAACACTGAGGGTGCTGAGGATGGCTCCGGGTCCCACCTGGTTCCCGGGAACCAGCCGGGATCAGCTGTGGCCGCACTCTCCTCAACCCCAGCCAGCGCCCTGAGGGGTCCCCTTTCCCTTTACGGCGGTGGGGGATGGCGAGGGGCTGGTCCCTGCCTCGCTTCTCCCTGACACTCTTCCCATGTGGGGAGCTCCTTCCTAATAACCCCTTCCCACCGCCTGCTCCTTAAGCCGCCATCACCCTCACCCACCCTCCGGGTCCCCGAGGTGCTCCGTGTCCCTCAGAGAAGCGGGAAAGGAGGAGGAGGAGGGTGATGGTGGGGGACGGGAGGGCTGTGAGGCGGCACCACCTTAGGGCTCCGTGGGGTCGTGGATATCGTTATTATTATTATCATCGTTATTAAACCGTGAGCTCCAGGTTCGCTGTGGGGTCGTGGAAATTGTCACTAAATCGTGAGCTCCAGGTTCACGGTGTGGGGGTGAGTTCCCACCACCACCACCTCCACCCTCCGATGCTGATTCCCGGAGGGACGTGAAGGAGAGAGCCCGGTCCCTTCACCTCAGCTCTGCCGCCTTCGGCACCGCTCCGGGGTTTTTTTTTTTCCCCTTTCCCCACTCCTCCGAAGGAGGTATTCAGGCTGAGTGCTATAACTCTTTGTTAGTTAACCTTTAAAAATAGGTTAAATGACTGATGAGTTTCCCCGCTGAAGTTGTCATCGCGTCACCTCTAAGATAGAACTTGCTTGTCACGTAAAGGCAGGGAAGTAATAGCAGCACTTCACTTTTTTTAAATTTTTTTTTTTTTTTTTTTAAATATTTTAAAATGCAGACTTTTCATCCGAAAGCGTCTCTTAGAAGTGTTAAGTAATTAAATTGTCAGGCACGGAGCGAGCGCACGAATAAATGTCTTCCCCGAAAAGTGAGGAGCAAGTGGGAAAGTGAAGATCACTGGGATCAAACTAAGAGGAAATTTATGCGGTAATACTTCCCGAGAGCTGAACATCAGAGGAGAAGACTATAAAATGAAACTACTTTGCAGGCATATTGTGATATATAAACCTCTATGGATGGAATAAATGGCTGTACCAGCCGTATGGAATGAATGGCCCCTGACAAGAACAGCTTCCAGCCTCGGGCATGGAAAAACACTGTCTTGTTAATTTCAACAGAGCTTCTGCCCAAGGAGAATTTGCAGGATTTTACTCGATTAGATAAAATTTAATGCAATCATATGTATATATGCATCAGATATATTTTTCAGATATCAACATTACAACAGCAAGCACTCAGGAAGGAGCAGAAAGTGGGAGTGACTGACTTGAAATTCTGACTTGGCCTTTTTTCCTTTTTTTAATTAAACAGCAAATTCAGTGGTCATAATTGGCCTGCAGAACTTCAGAACCACATGCCTTGCCTCGAAGGCATTAGAGATTTTGTTAAAGAGCAGGAATTAGTTGCAGCATACTTCTCAAAGCAATGCTTGTAACACAGGAGAAATTTTATCTGAGAGCTCCAGACCTCCTCCAACCCAATCCTTATCATCTGCACACAGAAGAGGCTGTAATCCCAGTGTGTTTGCTGCCTTGTCAGTTGATGTACTTGATACAAAATGTTTGACCAAATTCCTTTACTTAGCCAAGAAAGAAAAAGGCTGAGCACTCCTTGCCATTCGGACCCTGTGACTTTACATGTGCTCTTTTATTCATCTGCTCTCCCTGCACAAGAGGAAATGTTCATCAGATACTTTGCTGGTGAGCTTTAGCTACACAAAGGCTCAATTTTCTTCTACCACATCTACCAAGGATTGTGAAGCAGACATCAAATATCTTCCCTTAATCAACCTGGTTGTGCCACAGCAGAAGAAAAGTGCTGCAGCTCTATTCTGGAGAGATGGACAGCATTTGTTTGGACTTCCTTATGCAGACTGAACTTAGGCTCTGTGCACAGTTCCATGTCAACAAGGAGAGTTCTTTCTGAAGACTTGATGGCTGCATGACAAAAGCAGCTTTTCCTTGTGCCTCCTGCAAGTCAGGACTGCTTTGCACAGCTGGTGCTCGGCCATGATCCTGTAAATACCTTCGAAATTAGCTTTATTTTTCTCTGGCCTTTTTATTGCGTTCTGATTTGTGCCAATCTGTGCAGAAAAACAACAACTAGAACTACTGAGTAGCCTCTAAATTAACAGGCTACCTGGAAAAAAAAAAAAAGTGTTTACTGGCTTGCCATCTTTATGGGCATTTTATTCTTTACATGACCTCCTTCCCATTTAAAAATAACAACTCTTACACAAAGTATCTTTCAGCCTGTACTCTGCCTACAAAAACGTTATTGCAGGTGCTAACCATTCCTCTTGCCCCATATTTTTCTACTAAGAGCACAGCTTTTTTCATATTTCTGGAGCAATTACTGTCGTTCTCTCCTTCACAGCACCACCTTCAGCCATAGATGTAAAAAGTGCTGTATTAAACCCCCTCTGGCTGTAACTTCACTAAAACAAACCAACAGAGTCAAGTAAAGAATAAAAGCCATGCATATAGGAGCAACTCAGCCCAAGGGCTCTGTGGCATCCAGCACACCTTTAAAGGGTGTAAATTCAATGGATTATTTAATACATTATTTTTGTACCTGCCTTCTGCACAGACTTGAGGGGTTTTTTTCATGTTACATCCTAGCAGAACTTGAGATGACTTCATGCAAGTGATTAATTTTTCTGTGTTTGAGAGTAGGCTGCAGCAAATTTTTGAGGTTTGAGAAGAGCAGCTTGCAACAGCATAGCTTAGTCTTCACGAAAAGAAGTCAGCCCAGACTGCCCCCAATAATGCATCACTGTTGTCCTGAGGACAAGAAGAGCCAGAGTCCTTTTTCAGTAAGATATACTGAACAAGAAGAAGCTTTGCAACTACAGCCTCTGTGGCAGGAGGAGCCATTTCCTGTCTCAAGTTTTTTATCCCTTTTCACTTGCCCCATTTTGCTCTAGATCCACTCTTTTTCAATAACCATGCACAGGTTTTTCCTCTCTAGTGCCTTTGGTCTAGAGTCTGCTTTCTCTTCTATCCAGATGGACTTGGCTTTCCATGGCTGAAAAGGAGCAGAATGGCTGCATTGTCTCTGCAAATTAATTTGGGTAACATTCAGTGATTTAGAGGATGGGTGTTACCAAAGGTTGTACATACACAACAGGCAGGACTTTCCTCTGGGTATCATCCAGGTTAGCCATGCAGAAGGCAGCTCTGAAAGCCAGGTAGTCAAATTCTTCTGATTTTGAGCTAGCAATACCTGTCATTGCTCAGGGAATGTGTAAACTCAGGGGTGCCACTCCACTGTCATTACTGTATAGCATCCACTTTTTTTTTTATTTTTTTTTTCCCTCAGATCTTGAGAGTTTCGGCTGCATCTGAAGAGCCCAGATCCTGCATACAGGATTATTCCCTGGGGAAGTTAAAATTTGAACTCTGCCTGGGTAAGAATGGCACCACCTTATCCAACATCTTCACTTGTTCTCTAAATCCACGATCTTATTTGTATGTTGTTCACATGTATTGCCTTAATATTTTCTCACAGTTTTAGTGCTGTTAAGACACCGTAGTTAACTGAGACCAATCTGTAGCTTATTTGCTGCTTTTACCCCTCTTGTCTAAACCTGCCATTAACATCTCCAGGATCCTCTGGAGACAGCAGGTTTGTCCATGTTCAGTAGATTACATGTTTGAATCCAATGTCTAGTAATGATGGGTGAGGAGGAAAATTTGCAACTTTATTGCTAAGCCACTCCACAACAAAAAAATCTTCCAGTGTTTGTAAGACCCCTGATGGGGCAACTGTTTCTTTACAAGTGATGATGATTCACATGAGTTTTGGACCACTGACTAGGACCAGTCCTGCTAATTTTTCATCAAGGAAGCTGTGGACCATTTATCATAAAATACCACTGTGAATCTTCTACTTTACAATATGAATAAAAGCCCATGATGGATGAGTTTGTGGCAGGAAAAGGGTATCTGACAAACACAATGTTAGAAAGTTGCCAGTTTACCTTGTAAAGAGCAGAAGGCTAATTTTTTTTTTTTTTTTTTTAATATAATTTATTTTCAGGACTGTGAAAATAAAAACCTTTTAGTTGAAAATTGGAGCTGTATGGTTAAATAATCCTTGAAAGGCTGTGAGTGGTTACTACCACCTTTTGGGATTTTCTAGGGTCACACCACCACTTTTAAAGCTGAAACTTTCCTTAGTCTGTTGCCACAGTTTGTTTTTGTTTGGATTTTTGTTTTTTCTTTTAGCTTGGTGACTTAAGCACCCTCTGGGTTCAAACCCTTGACTGTCCCATGAAACTTAATCTCATCTTGAAATTCGTGTGGTCAAAGCTATAGTTACATATTAAGCATGACTAACTTTCCTTTCCTTCATAAGCTTTTTCCTAACAGCATCCTGTTCCTTTAAAACTATTAATCAGAAAGCTGACAAGTTTTTTGTTTTTTTTTTTTTTGGGGGGGGGAGGGTTTAATTTTAATTATTCACTGGATATAGTCAAGCAGTCTCTTCAGATTTTGCCTGTGCTTCAGGAGTGCTTGGTCCATCTCACAAAATATTAAGCATTTAACAGAGACATCTACATTGGAGGCATTACTTGGCAATGAGGAGAGACAAGCACTTCAGGAAGGCATTGCAGCTTTCTGCTTGCCTCTGATTTGTTGTGACTGAATGACTAGTAGAATATGCCACAAGTAGAATATATCATTTCTGCTCCTCCACTGGGGGTGGTTTGTAAGAATATCCAGTATTGATTAGGGAAATTAATGCAAAAACATGGCTGAAAAAAATGACATATCTTTGCCAAGAGGCCACTGCTTGCGAGTGAAATTAATAATTCTTCCCTATCTGATCATAATTTATTGCTACAATCTGACTTATCATAGAATCATAGAATCATAGAATTGGCTGGGTTGGAAGGGACCTCAGAGATCATCGAGTCCAATCCTTGAACCACCGTTGCGGTTGCTAGACCATGGCACTGAGTGCCACATCCAGGCTCTTTTGAAAGAGCTCCAGACACGGAGAATCCACTACTTCCCTGGGCAGCCCATTCCAAGGTCTGATCACCCTCTCCAGAAAGAAATTCTTTCTCATCTCCAACCTAAACCTCCCCTGGCACAACTTGAGACCCTTTGTGCCCTCTTGTCTTGTTGAAAGTCATCTGGGAAAAGAGCCCAACCCCCCCCTGGCTCCAACCTCCTTTCAGGGAGTTGTAGAGAGCAATGAGGTCTCCCCTGAGCCTCCTCTTCTCCAGCCTCAACACCCCCAGCTCCCTCAGCCCTTCCTTCCTCCCAGGAATTCTGCTGGATCCCTTCCCAGCCTCCTTGCTCTTCTCTGCACCTGCTCCAGCACCTCAGTCTGCTTCCTGAGGGGCTGAGGGGCCCAGAACTGGACACAGGACTCAAGCTGTGGCCTCCCCAGGGCTGAGCACAGGGGCAGAATCCCTTCCCTGGACCTGCTGGCCACGCTCTTCCTCAGCCAGCCCAGGATGCCATTGGCCTTCTTGGCCACCTGGGCACACTGCTGCCTCCTCTTCAGCTTCCTGCCAAGCCAGACTCCCAGCTCCCTTTCTGCCTGGCTGCTCTCCAACCACTCTGTGCCCAGCCTGGAGCTCCCCATGGGGTTGTTGTGGCCAAAGTGCAGGACCCGGCCCTTGGCCGTGTTGAACCTCATCCCCTTGGGATCAGCCCAACTCTCCAGTCTCTCCAGGTCCCTCTGCAGAGCCCTCCTGCCTTCCAGCTGATCCATACTCCCCCCCAGCTTAGTGTCATCTGTGAATTTGCTGATTATGGACTCAATCCCCTCATCTAAATCATCAATGAAGATATTGAACAGAACTGGGCAATATGTCTTACATATATGTCTTATATATATGTCTACAATATTACTACAATATGTCTTATTACTACAGTGTGTCTTATCTGTCTTATAATTAGTAGTGATTGTTTTAGATCATAATATTCAATATGGCTATGTGGATGTAGAATCAGTTACGTTTTATCAAAGATCTAAGCAATTTTGGTCCTTATGTTCATTCAATTCTGGTTATAAAACAGAATGAAAAGGAAGGGAAAATTCAAAGAATTGAGTGTTTTTCCTGCTTAAGGAAGAATGCAGCCAGATTTTCTCCAGTGAATTAAATAAGGGCTAATACTCAGCTTTCTGGTAACTCAGCTACGCTGAGAACATCCACCAAATTGAACTAAAAAGGTCACATCTGTTTATCTGGGAGCAGGATATGCTTTGTAATTGATTGAAAAGAATGACACAGGGCAAGTGGCAGTGCAATAAGCCTGCCCTGAGCAAAGCCAATGCAGAAATAAACACAATTTCAAGAAGCTTTACCAGGAATGAGCAGTCCTGATGAACCAACATGTACAGGGTTTTATGTCTCTAAGGAATCTCTGTACCTTTATTACTCAGGAAGCAAACAGATTAAGACTGAAAGTTCCCAGCTTGAGGCAGACTGGGCAGCTGAGTTCCTTCATTAGCAAAGCCACTTCTGAGCACTTCCTAGTCATCATAGTCACAGAATGGTTTGGGTTGGAAAGCCAGATCCCATCCCCCATCATCCAACCCCAGCCCCCAAGCCATGAACACCTCCCACCAGCCCAGGTTGCTCCAAGCTCCATCCATCCTGCCCTTCAGCACTTCCAGTGGTGTTCCACAACTTCTCTGGCCAACCTGGGCCAGGTTCTCACCACCCTCATAGTGAAGAATATCTTACAAATGTCTAACCTAAATCTCCCCTCTCCCAGTCTTCTGTGTCTGGGATGGAGGAACTGATACTTGCAAGAGCAGCTGCATCAGCTGCCTGGAGCTTTGAAACTTTCTCTCTGGCTACAGCCTGCCAAGGCATCTTTTAATAGTCAACTTTAAGCACTTTATTTTTTTTGAAATGGGATTCAATGTAGCCCTCTTTAAGCAGAAGTGGTCCAAAAATATCTCTCTCAGAGCTGTGGTGGGGAGGTGAAAAGCATTACCACTGCAGTAACACTACTGTTAAAAATTTTGTATTTATCTGAGTGATGAAAGGCTGGTTATAAAAGCTCATGCAGTCTCTCATTCTTCCAGTGGCTCCCATCTTCTAACATCTTCCCTCTTCCAGCAGCAGTCACGAGTAGCTTAGTAAAATGATGAATGTGTTCACAGTCAAAAATGGCATTATGGAAACTGACTGTAATCAGAGGTAAAAGCACAAGTTGTGGAGCTGAACATGCGTTCATGGTCAGCTTTTTACAAAGCAGTATTTTTCATTTTACAAGCTGGAAGATGGTTTTTATGAAGTCTCTCTCCCTCGGTTCTCCCTGGGGGTTGAAATATAAAATTTGTACTCTTTAGTGTCCCCTGACATAACTTCAAAGCATCAGGTTTCTGCAGAATAGACATTTTTGTCAGTGATGCATGAGACAAAGTAGCTTGTGAGCCATTCCTTCAAGGTTTTTATTTGGTTGTAAATGCAAACAGGTCAATGGACCTGACCATTCCAGGCAGGAACAGTTTTTTATTCCTTTCCTGAGTGTGTTTCAGAATCAAACGTTCCTTTAAAGCTGGAAAATTACTATAGCATCAGAAAAAAAGAAAAAGTAAGAATTTCTCTCCTAGGCACTGCCATATGTCATTCCAGGTGGAAATACAACAGGGCACAGTAAGGCAAGGGTTGTGGAGGGACCCTGTTGTGCTTGGTTGTTGCAAAGCATATGGTGCAATAATGTTCCAACTCTGACTGTGAATTTTCCTTCTCTTGTCTTCTCTGTCAAATATGATTGTTCTAATACATAATTCAGCTGTTCTCTTTGTGCCTAGGAATAGAGTGCTCCTTCATCTTCAAAACTACCTTTTAGATCAGGTGTCACCTCAAGAGACAAACCTAGAAGAAACAAAGAGGTATGAAAAGATTTCTTCACTAATTGCCTGAACACCTTTGTGATGCAAGAAGAAGTTAATGGAGGCTTGGATTTCCATGGCCTCAACAGAGACTTTAGGATGCTAAACTCCCAGGGGGAGGAACTCTCCACTTCTTGAAGCCCTAGCTTCAAGAAAAAAAAAAGAAAGAATAAATAATATATAAATAATATACAATTAAAAAATAAATAATAAAATAATTAATAATAAATAAAGGAAAACACCGCTGGTCCTCATCCAGTATTTGTGCCCCTGCAGTGGTGCTGAGCTCCAGTTGTCTTGGTCTGAGGACCTCATTCCTAGCCTTGGAGATAAGTGCATGAAAAACATGGAGTGTTTTAGAAGTTACTTTTTTTTGTTGTTTAAATTTATCACAGCAGTCTTCAGGGCACAATGCTTCAGAAGTGTTAGCAAAAACCTGAGTTCTTACCATACTCTCATCCTGCTATCCTGTACTTGAGGCATCTCTAGGACTAAACATAGAGCTTCACATCTCCAGAGCTTTAATTTGTGTGGAATCCAACGAAACACTCCAGGTAAGTGTGTGATCAGAGATTACAGCAAAAAGTGGAAGCAGGTATATTTGTTTCAGTATCATCTTTCAGCATCAGGTCCATGCACGATGCAGTTGCTGAGTGAGGCAACAAGAGAAAAGGCTTCAGTCTTCAGCTCTTGGAAGTTTTGAAATAAGAAACCCACTCAGGCAAGTTTCTCTGTAATCATAAGCAGTTTAATATCTGGATTCTTTTCCGAATCTGGAGCAGGTTTTAAGTCTCCTAAAACACATCATTATTATCTCTAGAGCTATTATCTTGGACGTAACTGTGGGTATTTGCATTGTCCAATCCTTTTTAAAAATCCTATTAGGCTTTTGACCTCTATGATTTCTGTCAGCACAAAATCCCTTGCAACAAAATTAATCCCTTCCAAAGGTCCCTGCACACATACCACTGAGGGCATTCCTGTGCTGCAGGCTTTCTGCATTGTGGTGCCCCAAACAGTTATCAACCTGAAGCTGTGTTTGCCATCGTGGCTGACAGAAAGTTATGGACTCAGATGTGGTCAAAGCTGTCATCTGCCAGCTTTGCAGCATGGTTGCAGAGCAGCTTTAAGTAACAGAGCTGAAATACCAACTTGTTTACTATGGTCCTAAAACTTGCCAAGCCTCTATCTCTTTCTTGCCTTGCCTTGCCTTGCCTTGTTCCCCTTTTGCCTATTGTCCCCAGAAGCTGAAAATGCAAAGTATAGAATCATAGAATCATAGAACTGGCTGGGTTGGAAGGGACCTCAGAGATCACCAAGTCCAACCCTTGATCCACTCCCCCCGTGGTTCCCAGCCCATGGCACTCAGTGCCACATCCAGGCTCTTTTGAAAGATCTCCAGACATGGAGAATCCACTACTTCCCTGGGCAGCCCATTCCAAGGTCTGATCACCCTCTCCAGAAAGAAATTCTTTCTCATCTCCAACCTAAACCTCCCCTGGCACAACTTGAGACCCTTTGTGCCCTCTTGTCTTGCTGAGAGTTGCCTGGGAAAAGAGCCCGACCCCCCCCTGGCTCCAACCTCCTTTCAGGGAGTTGGAGAGAGTGATGAGGTCTCCCCTGAGCCTCCTCTTCTCCAGTCTCAACACCCCCAGCTCCCTCAGCCCTTCCTCACAGGAATTCTGCTGGATCCCTTCACCAGCCTGCTCCAGCAGGACCTGCTCCAGCACCTCAATCTCCTTCCTGAGGGGCTGAGAGGCCCAGAACTGGGCACAGGACTCAAGCTGTGGCCTCCCCAGGGCTGAGCACAGGGTCAGAATCCCTTCCCTGGACCTGCTGGCCATGCTGTTCCTGAGCCAGGCCAGGATGCCATTGGCCTTCTTGGCCACCTGGGCACACTGCTGGCTCATGTTCAGTAGTGCAAACTCACGCACAGTAGATGCAAAACAAATATTTCAGACTCTGCTGTAAAATGCAATCTGAGTTGTGCTTCCAGGCAGTGACTTCTGAGCATCACCCAAGGCTGTGGCATTCATCAGATTGTTGATCTCGCAGTGCTGGTGTTGGTACTTCCATGGAGTGGCTGAATGAACTGGACATCACCACGACTGCTGTGTTCTAGGCAAAGTACTTTGGAGTGTTCACCAGGTTGGTCCAAGCTCCATCTAACCTGGCACTGAACACTTGCAGGGATGCAGCAGACAAAAACTCTCAGGGGAACCTGGACCAGTGTCTCACCATCCTGATAGCAGAGAATTCCTTCCTAATGCCTGACCTAAATCTCTCCTCTTCCAGCTTGAAACCATTCCCACTCATCACTAAATGCCCTTGTAACAAGTCCTTCCCCAGCTGTCTTGTAGGTTCTCTTTAGGGGGAGGCTGCTGGAAGGTCTCCCTGCAGCCTTCTCTTTTCCAGGCTGAACAATCCCAACTCTTTCAGACTGTCTCCAGACCAGAGCTTCTCCAGCACTTGGATCCCTCCAGTATCCAGTGGATACTGTTATGACAGCATCCCTTGGAAGCAGTAGAAACTCATCTTTTCCCTCCTCTAATGAGCACCAGATCTCTTCAGAAACCTGTCCATGCACCTTTATAGCATTTTTAATACTGGTGTCTTTTGATCTGTTTTGCTTCTCTGGGGTTATGTTTCACTCATCGTTACTCTTGAAATACTTAATCCTGACTTTCCATTTCTCCTTGGTTAGGTTCTGATGACAACACTCTTTTCCTGCCTTTTCTGTGGGAGGAGACAAAATTATGAAAAATTCAGAAATGTCACTTTAAAGAGTTTTGTGTCCCTTGTGTCCATCTCCTGCTGTCCCACTGTTATCTAAGTGTTGGTGGTGGCAGTAAACAAAGGATGAAGTTATGTTTCTATAATGCAGTATGGAGTAAAAGCACCCAGAGAAACTTATTTAGCAAACCTTCAGAATTCTGATGAAAAGCAACTCTTCCACAAGAGGTTTTGAGAAACATTCCTATAGTTTTTCTTGGGTGAGTTTATTGTGATTACTCAGGGTTCCTTATGGCCACCAATTCTTCTCCATTGAGTGCAGAGAAAGATTTTATTCCCCCCCTTTTCCCTCTTCTCCCAGGTAATCCTACAAATGATTTGGGAGCTGCAGCTTTCCAGGGGAATGTTGGAGTGTGGTGGAGTCATTGCTTTTACTGAGTTAGAGTCCAGATTTAATGGTGGTGTGTTTCAAACAGATGAATTAGTTGCCCAGAGCTTAGGGAACGAGCTTTCTAAGTGGGAATATGAAGTAAACTGGTAAATTATGGTGGGAATTACAGAGATCACACATTGTATCAGAAATGCAGAAGTCCCACCACTTAAGTTCTTGCCCACTGTCTGTGGCAGGGTGTCTAACAGAGCTTGCACATTTATCCTTTTTAAAACTTCAAACCTGGCTTGGGGTGTGAAATGTGATGCAGAGCTGGTAAGGCAGGGCCAATGCTCCAGATGTCATCACTAATCTGATGTTATTGTTCAGTCTTCCTGGAGATCTACCTGGAGGCTTTTAGAGCAGGAGCAGGAAGCTTTCTTTGTGCTGTGTGTTGAGCAAACAAGTATCACACAATCTAAATCAGCAATTAATCTAATAGCCAAGATTCTGCAGGTTTTTAACCTATTCTGTATTACCACTACGATCATGAGAGCTGTCCCACACAGGGCAGTGTTTAAGTTACTCACCAGGCAGTTTGAAGGATTAAACAGCATTTCACTTGGAAACTATGCAGCAAAGAAATCCTCTATTCCCACACCCCTCCTTTTGTTTTGTTTTGTTTGTTTTGGGTTTGTTTTGCTTTTCATCATCCGCAGCTATAAAAAGCTGCACTGATGTATGATTTCAGATTTAGAATCGTGTTTGCGGTCTAAGAGAAATAAACCTCTCTACAGGCAGCCTAAATGCTCCTTTTAGACACACACACACACACACACACACACACACACACAAAATAAAGCTTGAGAGTGGAAATCCTCCTTGGAGAAGTTTTTTTTATTGACTCCAGAGAATTTGAGACTACAAGCTCTGTAGTTTGGCTTTCCCCAGCACAAACAGCTGTTCCGTGTCACAGGGGAGAAAAGAGCTGCAAAACAAACAGGACACAGAGTGAATAATAAAAAAAAAAAACAAAACCCAAACCAAACAGAACCAACAACCCTGCAAACATCACTTGCAAAGTCTTGAGAATAGGGAGGGTTTTTCCAGCTCATGATGCAAGAGCCAGCGCAGGGGGTGGGTTTCATGGGCAGGGCTGAAATTTGACATCAGGAGGAAAGTGAACCCCATCATTGGTGGAAGCTGGATGTGATGCAGAGGGTTTGGCTTCACGTTTTGGGAAGGTGACAGGAGGGGGACAGGCAGGGATCTATGTGGAAAAGGAGGAGTCCATGAGTGGCAGTGGAGGAGAAGCAGAGAAGGGACAATCTGGCATGTAGGGAGGCAGCCACAGCACGTGTAGAAGGTAAATAAGTAATCACAGTAAAATAAGGGTCAGTTTGATTGAAAGAAATCTTGCTGCTGCTCTTGCTGATGCTGTTTTCCTGGTCTGGCTGGATTGCTTGCAGCTGGTGTGTGTGTTCTCTTTAAATGCACATTTCCAGTGCACTGGTGGAAATGTTTACAGGAAATCTAGTTCCAAAGTGCTATGCATTAATCAAAAACCTCTGCTCAAAATTACAGGGCAACCTTAGGTGCAAAGTATGTAGTTTTCAATTGGCAATTTTTTTTTTTTCTTCTTTCTAAAGTCACATCTGTACGGGAGAAAATGAGAGTTCAGGGACAGGCATGGCACATCTATTAAGATGTATGCGTGTAATGGAAGGGGGGATTGCAAGAAAAAGATTGTGAGCAATTAGCTGCTAAACCACGCGTGTGTTTTGGATTGTTTCCTTTGATGTACTGAGCAAGCTCTTAACACCTGCACTCAGCATAATTGCAAAAAAGTCCTGGAGTATTTACTTAACTCTAATAGTAGTTTCATATGTGAAGAGAATGGTGTGGAATTACAGACGTATGAAATAAAGAGGGACTGTAATGGAAACTGACTGTGTGATGAGGTATAAACAAATCAGAAGTCAAATTAAGTCCTATTAAATCTGAATCAGATATGATTTGCTCAACTTGACTTGTCTGGGGCTGCAGGGTGTTTTCTCCTGTGCTCACTAAATACTTTCAGAGCTTTGTGCAGATGCTGCCAAGTTAATCAGATGAATAGTCATTTGAGCATGAGTTTCAGGAATGAGTGGTGGGGTTGTTTGCTGAGGCCACAAGTAATACAGGACCCCCTTAAACTAAATAGTGCAAATAATCCAAAATGAGGGTGAGAATGGCTTAAGAGAGGAACCTGCATCTTAGCATCTGACCCTAGAAGAAGTGACATTGGCTCTGCTCTGGAAGAAAGAATTCTGAGGTGCTGTTTTTTGTTTCCAAGTAAATCTCTTACCTAGGGCCTGGTATCCACTGCAATAATGAATTTTTATTTCACATCCAGGGCAGGCTGCTGGGAGCACTGCACCTCCCTGACATTACACGCTCTAATTACATGCAAGGTTTTAAAGAGTGCTGAAACATCACCAAAAAAAAAAAAAAAAAAAAAAAAAAAAAAAAAAAAAAAAAAAAAAAAAAAAAAGAAAAAAGGATAAAAGCCAAGACTTCAAAAAATGACATGACCAGAATTTCCAAGATAAACTCCAATAGAGAAAATGTGCAGCTTATTTCATGCACAAGAAAAAAAAATACTTAGGAATTCCAGCAAGGATGCATAAGCCACAAATACAGGTTGCAGTAGTTGCAATTAATTGGTATAGAGAGGTATGATGCATCACCCGTGTCCTACTACAGCTTTGCTTTGAAGAAGGTTGGACATTAGGAAAAAAAACTTCTTTGCTGTGAGGGTGCTGAGCCCCTGTGCCAGGTTTCCCAGAGAAGCTGTGGCTGCCCCATCCCTGGCAGTGTCTCAGGTCAGGTTGGATGGGGCTTGGAGCAACCTGGGCTGGTGGGAGGTGTCCCTGACCATGGAAAGGGGTTGGGAATGGATGAGCTTTAAGGTCCCTTCCAACCCAAACCATTCCATGATTCTATGAGGAACTCATTGACTCTCCAGCCACCCATTCAGCCCTGTGCTTAGCACCACTTTGCACCCTGCAGGAGGCCAGGATGCTTATGAACATAACTACCTTCTCAAGAGATTTTTTCACACCTCTATCAGAATATGGTATTTGATGGAGTTGTTAGATGTAGTATTTTAAATTAATAGTAACCACACAACTTTATTTTAACTAGGAAAAGATGCAAGGTTTGTACTAAGAAGGGCTAAAATAAGGTTGGTTGGGGGTCAGCAAAAAGAAGCATCTAAGCCTCTCAATTCTAAGTTTTCTTAAGCATGTGGATATGTGAATGCATTGTGGTTTTGAAAGACTGCAACTATTTTTGACAAAGGTATGTAAAGACTACATATGTTTTTGACTGCTCTTGTTAGTTTCCTCCAGACATAGATTCTTAGAGGTTGTGCAAAGAAAATATTTGCTCTTGCAGAGTGATTTTATTCTTGGCTGTTATTCTATTTTATCTATATTCTATATCTATATTCTATAGTCTATCTATAATTATATTAATTATATTAATTTTTTTAGAAGCCCACTTCATATTTCAGGCACAACTTTGTATTTCTGAAGTACTGATAAATAGCAGTGTTTTTTTCTGTCAGGAAAAGTGAGAAAATGGGAGTACTCAGTATTTACATTTGTATACATCTTCCCTCAAAGGATAGAGAATCACCTTGAAAACACTCCAGTTTCCCAAGATCCAGGGAATTTTCAGAAGAAAGCTGAGTGATATTTGCAGGTCTGTCTCTGACTAGACTTCGATGTGATGAGGGAGGTGCTGCCAGCAATCTCTGACCTCCAGGATTTAAGTGGGAAGGGAAACCTGGAAAAAGGGAAAGCAGTCAACATCATTCAATGGTTCAGCTGTTCATCGTCTGACCCATAAACACATTGTACTCTGTGTGATACCTGGGGAGCCTTGCTTGAAGGAAGGGACAACCTTAAGTTGGTGCAAAGTTGCCAGGTAGCTTTCAGAGAGCAACTCTGAAAGCTCTGTCAAAAAACCCTCAAACTGTCAAAGCTCAAAAAGCTCAGTTGTCAAGTGCTTTGTCAACTGGAGCAGTACAGCTCTGGCACCATAGGTAATATTTGTAATATATGATTTAATTAAGATACTCTGTTTATTGAATTTTGAGAAACCTGGTTTGCTAGTTCCACTTCTAGTTCCTTTTCAGGCCAGCTTTTCCTTACAAGGTGATTTTTAATGTGGAATAAGGGAGGGATAATTATTAGATCACTGAAAGTAACAGAACAGAGATGTAATCATAGAATCATAGAATTGGCTGGGTTGGAAGGGACCTCAGAGATCATCGAGTCCAACCCTTGAACCACCATTGCGGTTGCTAGACCATGGCACTGAGTGCCACATCCAGTCTCTTTTGAAAGAGCTCCAGACACGGAGAATCCACTACTTCCCTGGGCAGCCCATTCCAAGGTCTGATCACCCTCTCCAGAAAGAAATTCTTTCTAATATCTAACCTAAACCTCCCCTGGCACAACTTGAGACCCTTTGTGCCCTCTTGTCTTGCTGAGAGTTGCCTGGGAAAAGAGCCCAACCCCCCCCTGGCTCCAACCTCCTTTCAGGGAGTTGGAGAGAGTGATGAGGTCTCCCCTGAGCCTCCTCTTCTCCAGCCTCAACACCCCCAGCTCCCTCAGCCTCTCCTCATAGGGTCTGTGCTCAAGTCCCTTCATCAGCCCAGTTGCCTCCTTTGGACCTGCTCCAGGACCTTGATATCCTTTCTGAGGGGCTGAGGGGCCCAGAACTGGACACAGGACTCAAGCTGTGGCCTCCCCAGGGCTGAGCACAGGGGCAGAATCCCTTCCCTGGACCTGCTGGCCACGCTCTTCCTCAGCCAGCCCAGGATGCCATTGGCCTTCTTGCCCACCTGGCCACACTGCTGCCTTCTCTTCAGCTTCCTGGCAATCCAGACTCCCAGGTCCCTTTCTGCCTGGCTGCTCTCCAGCCACTCTGTCCCCAGCCTGTAGCGCTGCATGGGGTTGTTGTGGCCAAAGTGCAGGACCCGGCACTTGGCCGTGTTGAACCTCATCCCATTGGAATCAGCCCAACTCTCCAGTCTCTCCAGGTCCCTCTGCAGAGCCCTCCTGCCTTCCAGCTGATCCACACTTCCCCCCAGCTTAGTGTCGTCTGCGAATTTGCTGATGATGGACTCAATCCCCTCCTCTTAATCATCAATAAAGATATTAAACAGCTCTGGGCCCAACACTGATCCCTGGGGGACACCACTAGTGACTGGTTGCCAACTGGATGCAGCCCCGTTCAGCACCACTCTCTGGGCCCGGCCCTCCAGCCAGTTCCTAACCCAGCACAGAGTGCCCCTGTCGAATAATCAATAGTTCATCACTGGGAAGGAGGGTGCCAGAGGAGGTATTGCGGGTGAGGGGAATTGCTCTAGTGAGTCTCAGGGTCACAGAACAAGAAAATTACTTTTTATTGCCTCTGCTCATCATTATCAGTTATGACTCTTAGCATTCATTTATCAACTTTCCAATGATTCCTCAAAGAATCAGGATGCATTTACCTTAACAAAACTCTGAAGGCTGTGGTTCTTACTACTTAGTTTTTACAGCTGGAAAATAATTGTTTTAAAATATTTAAGTATATTGCTTGTAACTGTTACTACAGTCTCTGTTAGGAAAATTATCTTTACTCTCTGGTCTCAGTTTTATGCATGGATTTAGTGAGCACGGTGTGCTACTTTCTGCAAAACATCTTATACTGAGATACTAATGCTGGTAGGAGAATTTAAAGGGGAGAAACCCTGATTTCTCTGTTTACAATATAGGTGGCACCTCATCTGATGTTTCTCTTCCTTCAGGTCATCACCCTGACTTAAGGTCCTTCAGGTTTATTTTCACATACAGAAAATGTTTAGTGGGAGGTGCCCTTGCCTATGCAGGGTGGTTGGAAATAGATGATCTTTAAGGTCCCTTCCAACCCAAACCATCCTGTGATTCTATGACTCTGTAAGAAAAATCTCACTGGGTCTCTCTGGGTCTTACCAGGGAGGATGTAGACCCACAGGAGGAGCTTTTGGATTTCTTTTTCCAGAACAGAAAGTACAACTTCAGAAGTGAAATCTCACCCAAATGCCTTTGCCCTTTCTAAGTTAGAATAATTTCTTTCTGGGTTGCAGGTTTAAACTCTGGCAGTGTTTCTGCCTTCTTAGCTGCTTGTGTGGTTTTAGCAAAATTACGCTTTTTGGACCTGAAACACCAGGCAAATCAGCATTTCCAATTTGTGAACTATGTTAAATATATCCTGGCTCGAGATCTGAGAAGGAAATAGCTGTTGACCTGTTTTTACTTGCAACGTGAGAACTATGTGCTCAGTTACCAGTTCAGTTTTGCTGCTGCTTCTGTCAATATCCCATAAGTGATTTTATGAGTAAAAATGGGGAGTGTCTGCCTTTGCTGGAGGGACTGTGTGTTCCATGTGATCCTGGCAAGCATTCAGTGTTTTGAAGATCCAGAAATATTATCTGCTATCTCTGCTTTGAAAGCAATTTCATACTTTTCAAACCTATATATTTTACAGTCATTTTAAAAATTCAATTATTCTTAATATTTTATTCTGATATATTTTTCAGCCACCCTAGAAGGGGGCTTTTGAATATTATTAGTCTTTCCTTGCTTGACTCATGAGGATTGTGACATTTCCAGAGTGCAGCCTTCTGTTCTGAAAAGAAGAGGAAGAATCATTCAGTTTTAGTGGATATCTGTGTACTTTCTGATGTAAAGATAAGCATATATATGTACTTGGAACTTTCAGTTCAATGGATATCCAATTTTTGGAAATGAGACTACAAGCACTGGTATTTTCTTACTGTGGGTAGATTCCTAGACCTGCAAAAGAAAAAGATGAATTTTCCAGTGAGGTAGCTAATAAAAAATATTTCAAAGAGCAGATTGAAAGTACTGTAGATGTTTGGAGTTCTGGAGCAGCTCTGGAGCCAGGCTGAGAGAGTTGGGGTTGTTGAGGCTGGAGAAGAGAAGGCTGCAGGGAGAGCTTAGAGCACCTTCCAGTGCCTGAAGGGGCTCCAGGAAAGCTGGGGAGGGACTTGGGACAAGGGCAGGGAGGGATGGGATGAGGGGGAAGGGTTTCAAGATGAAACTGGGGAGATGTAGATTATACATTAGGAAGAAATTCTTTGTTGTGAGGGTGCTGAGCCCCTGTGCCAGGTTTCCCAGAGAAGCTGTGGCTGCCCCATCCCTGGCAGTGTCTCAGGTCAGGTTGGATGGGGCTTGGAGCAACCTGGGCTGGTGGGAGGTGTCCCTGCCCATGGAAAGGGGTTGGGAATGGAGGAGCTTTGAGGTCCCTTCCAACCCAAACCAGATCTGTTTTGCAGTAAGTTTTTGTTTTTTATGTTTCAATAAAAAAATATTGCTATCCTATATGGCGAGGCAATGCACAGCTTTTAGTGTACTATGCTCTGGAATTAAATTAATATAAAAAGAAGGTACATTGTTTCCTGCAAAAAAATCTTGAGCTCAGCAAAGGTGGCATGGCTCCTACTGCTTTTTGGATTAGCTTTTGACATCTCTTGAGGCTTACAACAGAATGAGGTGTATTACTTGGCAAACGAATCCCACCTGCAGTGCTTTTCATTATGAGATGGAAAAAAAATGTTTAGTTTAGAGTAGAAAGCAAATTGCTTGTCATCCTAGATGGTGAAGGCTTTTAGATTTTCTGGGTTGCTTAGTAAATTATCCCTCATGTGTTTTGTCTTTTTTTTCATCGTTGATTAATTTTTGACATTACTACATAGATAAAAAGAACATCTGTTGTGAGACAAATCACTAAAGTTTTGTAGAATTTCAAAATAACTCGAATCTGTAGAATTTTCAAAGTAGACTTCTGGGAGCTTCCATTCCAGCAGGTCCAAAAGGTTGCTAGGAGAGACCATGGGATCTCCATTCTTGGAGATACTCAAAACTTTACTGGAGCCAGCCCCAAAAAACCTGTCAGTTTCAGAGCAGGCCTTTCTCTGAGTGCCATGTTGGAGTAGAGGACCCCTGGGAGTTCCTACCACTGTAAATTAATCACAGCTTTCGGCTCTGTGATTGTGAGACTGAAAGTGCAGCCAGGAATCTGATAATTGTCACCCTGATCTTAGTTACCATTCCGTGTTCTGAGAGTATTTGGCCACTGTTGATGCTCCCAATCTGTTTTACTGTGTTCACTATTTGTTCCATAATACCTCTCCAACTTGATGCCTCCTTTCTTCCAGAAGTTTTTGAGTAATTATCCTCATTTGAGCCAGGGTAAAGTCATTATTTTTTTTTTCCTTGTAGTTTTGCTTTTCAGCTAAATCTCTCCTAAGTAGCTGCACTTGATTAAATTATCAGGTTTCACTGGCTGAAATCAAGTTTCTCAGTCAGCGTCTGCTTGTAGGAGTGCTAACACTCCTTGTTTATAGTTACTGCTGGAGACTGGTGTGCAGAACCAAGGACACTGCTTGGTTCTGAGAAACATCTTGTGCTCTGGAAGCAAAAAGGAGTAGAGGGGTCACACACCTGCCACCCTCGTGTGGGGACGAGCAGAGCAGACAGGGGACCAAAATTGACCAGAAGGAGCATTCCATGCCATAGGCACCATACTCAGTATAAGTCTGAGACATCAGGAGGGTCGAGCTCTTTGCCCGTGGCCTCCTCCTGGGAGGATTCTGTCCATTTGTCCCCCTGTAATCCTGATCCATATCCCCCTGAGCCCTTGTGTTCCTGCATCCAGCTCCTGTCTGCTGCTGGCTTCAGGAGCCCAGTCTGGGATTTTTCTAGGGCTTCCCTGCTTCATCAGGAGTGATGTGAGACATGATAAAGCCTTTATATATATATATTTATATGTATTTCACAGTTTTCATCACTGCTGTTTCTTTAAAGCTGTGTAGGTCAGTTTCCAACCCAGAAGTCTCTCTCCCCTGTGCTTTCTCCTTTCCCTGTAAGGGAGGGGAGAGGGGTTCATAGGAAGTGTCTGTCACTTGTTTAATTGCTGGCCCAGCATTAAACTGTGACACTGATGATGAAATTTTAGGTGTTGATGTTTAAGTGAAATGATGACCTTTAAATGGAAGCTTCCTGTTTTCTTGGTTTCTCTGCCTACCACTAACAACTAAGGCCTTTCAAGAAAGGGAAAGAGATTTAAGAAGGAAGGTAGTTTGGATGGGTGACTATGTCATCTGTATATTTGATTTAGTCCATGTTAGGTATTGTAGCCTTGGCTCTGCCACTTCCACATTCAAGGGATCTTGAGCAAATTGTCTCTGGATGCCTTGACCTGCCCGTGGCTTGGGGACAAAGCTCTGTGCTGCAGAAGTGTCAGAATTGGGGAATGAGGCCTTATTCAAGTCTCAGAAATGTAATGGACCCAAGGTCACAAATATTAGTAGGTGTTTCTGCATTGTCTCTGGTGATCTTTGAGTCAAGCTGGGGCTAATCTCGTTTAGTTTTAGCTGTGAAGAAGATAACTCTCTAGTCTAAGATAGTCATTTAAGCACTTTCTGTGGTCAGTGGGACAAGAGAATCACAACCAGTGCCTGATTCCTCTGCCTGTCTGCCTTAAAATCAACAAAACATTTCTGGAGATGCCTGTTTCCTTTTCCTGCCTAAAGCAGGAGTCTGCTGAGCAGCTTTTTTTGAGAACTGTCACAGAGACAGCTAACATTCAGCCAAATGAATTTTGCATTTTACACACCACACATATGTTCTGAGCAGGCTCGTAGCAACAGCCACCACACGTTACCTCCTGAAGGGAAACTGGGTTTAATTTCTTTTAAGTTTCAGTTCAGAAAAAGCACAATGTATATACTTAATGAGATGTATTACCACTATAGTGTTACCAAGATTGAGCATGAATCCAACTTCTTGTATGCCATTTCTAATATAATATGGCTTTTAAAAATTTTTTCCCAATAATGTGACTTCTGAAAAACTTCATTTCTATTATGTGAGGCAAACAGACTGAAGTCCCACAAGTTAAAGCAGTCTAGTACCTCCACTCTAGAATCTGGACATGCAAAAAGAGAACATTTGGATCATGAACTTTAGGAGCTGAATACATTCTTGTGCACTTTTTTTTTTTTTTTTTTTTGTCAGAAAGTAGTCTGATACCTTATTTAGAGTTAAGATATTGGAGTGAATGCACATTGCTTTACTGTTTTGCGCTAGGAATTATCCATGTAAAGAAAAAATAGGGCTTGTTGTTCTCCTTAATCTTCATGTGGGATGTTCATTGGTTCCCAGGGAAACCATTAGGGTACGATTTGAAGAGTACAAATGAGAAAATATGATAAAGCAGAGCTGGAGGCAGAATTTCTTATAAAAGCCTCTGGGAGTGAGTTAGTAACCCTAAACATTAACTAGATTTGATGGGGAGGTTCCCATTAGTGAATGAGGACTCAAGAATTGATCCTAAGAGAATACAGGGTATTAAATGATACAAAGCAAAGTAATTTTAGAGATGTGATGTGGTGTTTTTAGCCTGCATAATACTTTAATCCCCAGACCAACTATTCTAAAACCATCAGCTGTGGTTAGTGAGGAATGCTGGTGAATGGCCAGTTCACTCCCTTTCTCTGATCAAAGTTTGTTCTCAGCTGCACTGTAATTCTGTGACTTGTGAAGTTGGGATTCAGTAAATTATTTGTGCCCTGCTTGGTCTGCAAGTCCTCTGAAAAACTGATTTAAATAGCGAGCCTCGCTTGCTGTATATGCTGGTTAGTTTTCCCCCTGAACACTCACCACTCTGCAATAATAATTACAGTGTTTTAAAATATCTTTTCAATACGTTTTTAAGAGGTCTGGGCAGAGCTGAATCACTGTTCCTGACCTAGCCCTGTGCTGGAGCTGCTGCACAGGATGTGGGATCTCTCAGTCTGTCTGGTCCATGCCTTTATCTGGAGCCTCTGACTTTCAGGTGCCCTCCACCTACTCCCTCAGAGTCTTCCTTATGCAAGGTAGGAGGGTTCAGTCTGGGCTTCTACCTTCAGCCCTCTTGGGGACAAACAGGAAGGCAGGCAGTGACACAATCTCATTATCATTATCGCTGTCTTTAGCTGCAGGAAAGCTCTCATTGCTAACTAACCTGCCTGGGGATGCTCACCACCCCTTCTCAGTCAGATTAACTCTTTCCTGGAGGCTGTCCTGGAGGAGCTGCCAGAGCATCAAGGTAGGAAGTGTCCTGCCTCTCTTTTCTTCTTCTAGCCTGGCTTTGGTTTTGCTCTTTTTGAATGTGAGAGTTGGCTGTCCTGACCCTGAGAGAGAGCTGTTACCCTCTTGCTCTTAGGGCAAGACTTAGAATCATATCATAGAATCATAGAATGGGCTGGGTTGGAAGGGAGCTCAGAGCTCATCAAGTCCAACCCTTGATCCACTCCCCCCGTGGTTCCCAGCCCATGGCACTGAGTGCCACATCCAGGCTCTTTTGAAAGAGCTCCAGACACGGAGAATCCACTACTTCCCTGGGCAGCCCATTCCAATGTTTGATCACTCTCTCCGTAAAGAAATTCTTTCTAATATCTAACCTAAATTTCCCCTGGCACAACTTAAGACCCTGCCCTCTTGTCTTGTTGAAAGTCGTCTGGCAGAAGAGACCAACGTCCACCTGGCTCCAACCTCCTTTCAGGGAGTTGTAGAGAGTGATGAGGTCTCCCCTGAGCCTCCTCCTCTCCAGGCTGAACAGCCCCAGCTCTCTCAGCCTCTCCTCATAGGGTCTTGAGGAAGAGTTGAAGCTAACCAAATATAACAAAGAGTTGAAGATAACCAAATATTCTCTTATGTATTCAAAGTTATAAGATTTATTCTGCCAGTTTTGAGGCTTTCTTTTATTTAAATTTTTGTGGATAGATGTGACCAAACAACTTCATTTTCTACCCTCACGCTGAGCACTGTTCTTGGATGAAGAATGGAAAGGAGGGATCAAATCCTCACATCATCATACACAAATAATTGCTCAGACCCACAAGCTACATCTAATACCAGGAGTTATTGAAATTGGCTTTCACAGGAATCTGGAAAACAACCAAAAGGAAAAGGGTGTGCTTACATGAAAAGGTATAGATTTGTATTCTGGGCTTGTAGAAGATGTCCTCGGTCTATGCTTCAGGTACACAGGTCTTAATGACTAGGAAACATTGTTGAACACGATTTTTAGTGAAAAAGCATTGAAAATTCCCACTGAAATGTGTACATGGCTAAGTCTTATATTAGGTTGCTGTGGGATGTCTTTTCAAACCAGGCAATGAAGAATGTACTTGTTATCTTTTTATGGTAAGGAGCAAATAATAATAACCTGCTATTGCCAGTGCTGACCACTGCATAAACACACTGCATGAGCACAAGTTATCTTCCAAAGGCTGGATGGAAAGACCCTCATCTGGGCACCAGATCCTGCTGTTGAAAGTTTGCCCAACTGGAGCTGGCAGGACTGACTGGTCCTCTGTGCATGGATGGGGTGAAGCACATTGCTGGCTGCCCTTTCTCCTGTGCTGGCACATCCCTCTCTGACCCATACTGAAAATTTCTGTTGCACACTGGCATGGTGTGAACTCCCTGGTGGATGTTGTGCATTTCCTCATCTTCCTGTGTGTGCAGGAGCTGCTGTGCAGTGGAGCTTTGCAGTGGGTGAGGTTCACAATCAGAGGTTTGCTCTGAAGATTTTCTGTGATGAAAGTGTCACTGATGGGTCCTTTGTCTGTTCTTCAATTTATCTCATCTTCATTTATCATCAGAGTTCCTTGCTTTTCATGAGTGTATTCCTTTTCAGTGCATGGCTGTAGACTTAAAAAAAAATAAATTGCATCTTGTTAATTTGTTTTAATTTTAAAAACTCATCCTCTGAAACTCATGGTTATTATCTTTGCCTGAATCTCATGCTGTAGAATATAGAAGAGTTTGTGTCTTTCAGGGTGACCTTAAATGGCAGTAGCACAAAGGCAGCAATCAAATGCCATTAGCAGCCTTCTGCTGGATTAGTGGCCAGCAAAATCTGGTGAGGATGCCTGGAGCTTTCTAGCATCACTGCTGTAATTTTATATGCATTTGCCCATGAGCAGCCACACAGCATCCAGCAAAGCCCAGCTATAGCATCATGCTGTCACCCACACGTCCCTCCCCACTGGCTTTCCAGCTGAGGCAAACTGAGACCAAGTGCCTCTCCCAAGGTTACACAGTCAGGCAATAGCTCTCCTGTGGTTAAAACCTCCCCATCTTTACAAGGCTCTCAGGCTTTTGATCTTGGCCACTTGTGTTAGATGCCTTTATCCTTCTGTCTATTTGAAGAGATTGGTTTTATTGGAAATTCAGCCCGTGCTCTGCAGAAATCAGGAGAGATGTGATGCTCTTGTTGTCCAAAGCTGTCAGCAGGGTTTTCTTGACAATGCCACAACTCACTTCTTTAGGTGGCCATGTGGTGAACACTTCCAGCTGACAAAAGCCAGCACAGATGCCAAAGCATTCTGCTCTTCTCACCATTTCATCTCCAGCTTCCCTACTCCAGACCCGCTCTGTACTGTCCCCTCTGCAGCTTCCTGGTAGGGTTTGTGTGAGAATCTGGGCTGGGAGGCTGATCTGTGGGGTTTGGTTGACAGATGGTTGAACATGAGCCAGCAGTGTGCCCAGGTGTCCTGGAAGGCCAAGGGCATCCTGGCTTTTATCAGGAATGATGTGACCAGCAGGAGCAGGGATGTAATTGTCCCCTGGGGAGGTCTCACCTCGAGTGCTGTGTCCAGGTCTGGGCTCCTCCCTTCTAGAAGGAGATGGAGGTGATGGAGGAGAGTAGTGAGGCTGTGAAGGGAGCAGGGGGAAAGTCTGCTGAGGAGAGGCTGAGGGAGCTGGGGGTGTTTATCCTGGAGGAGACTCAGGGGGGACCTCATCACTGCCTACAAGTCCCTGCAGGGAGGTTGGGGTCAGGTGGGGTTGGGCTCTGCTCCCAGGCAGCAAGTGATAGGAGGAGAGGCCATGGCCTGAAGCTGCCCCAGGGGAGGTTTAGGTTGGATATCAGGGAGCACTTCCTCATGGAGAGGGTGTTCAGGCATTGGGATGGAGGCACCATCCCTGGAGGTGTTTAAGGAGAGGCTGGAGGTGGCACTGAGTGACCTGGCCCAACCCATGTGGGGATGTTAGGTCACAGGATGGACCTGATGCTCTCAGAGCTCCTTTCCAGCCTCAGTGATTCTGTGAAAACTAACCTTTAAATTCTTTTCATGGGTTTATTCTAAGCTGAATTACCTCTCTGATAGTCGTGACAGATCTGTGTAAACACTGGCACTGTACAAGGGATGGAGGAATGCAACAGCAGGGAGAGATAGCTGAGAGCAGGAGGGCTTTACTTTTTCTCTTGATAAAACCAGCCTAGGCCAGGTTGTAGAACTGGTAATGCTGCACTTTCATGCTATCCTCAGCCATCAAAAAAACCAACATTCTGTCTTGGCATACCATGAACATTTCCATAAAATTAGATAGTCTGGAACAGCTAATGAAATGTTTGAGAAATTCTGCACTTCCATCAATCAACTGAGCAGATGCAGGAGAGTCAAATAAAATGCTTTCTGTATTCAAAATGATATAATTCATTCTCTCTTAGAGTCAGGAGATGTGTTGCCCCAGGGTAGTAGTGTATAAGGAGTTACACAGTGCACAGACCATGGACACAGAACATGTGAGGAGAGGAGAAAAAGCCTTTGACATCATCCCCAAGCTGGGAGGCAGAGGTCGGAGAGGGGAAGGGAGCTGCTGTACTTCAGATGTTTGACTTGTCAGAATTTATTTAGTGAAAAAACAGAAATGCTTCCCGAAGCTCCTTTTCTGTGCTCTGGGCACATCTGTTACGTGTTCAGAAAAGGAACTAAAATAACACAGGGAGGGGGAAAGTTAACTCCCTAACATCAGATGTGGAGAAGGAGGGATATCTACTTCTGGCTTTCAAATGATAACTTGAGGGGGGGGGCTTTTCATCTGTAAAAGACTGGAACCTAAGATGAAACAGGGGAAAACATGACAGCATCACTTGGAGCCAAACTTAAAATCTCATCTGCCCTGAAAAAATGTCACCTAAAGAACACACTCCCTCCTCTGTGCTTGCTGCCAATTGTACTTCATTGATCAGGTTTCTGTAGAGGTTTTTTCCCTTCACTGCGTTCCTGCCAGCATATTTCTCCAGAAGTGATAATTCATTGCCTGCAAGATTCTGACTGCTCTAAAAAACTGCAACGTTTTGCCTTCAGAAACTAATAAAGTCCTTGCTGGAAAGCTGTAAATAGCTTTTCAAATCACCAGCCCCACAAAGGTATTTGTTCTTTTAATCACCATGTGTTTTTTCCTACCAACCCCTACCCAAAAAAAAAAAAAAAAAAGAAAAAAAAAGAAAAAAAGAAAAAAGGGGGGTGGTGGTGGTGGCGAGAGTTAGTCTGGTTTTGATCCTGGGTAGTTGATTGAAGTTTTTCTGCTGGAGTCCATTAGATAATTTCAAAGCAGGGAGCATTTCTGTGTCATACACCTGTTTCCAATAGCTCCCCTACCTCCCTAAAGACAGCTGCAGGAAAAAGTCCTATTCACTATGGGGAAAACACATTTTAAAGGAAGTTCCCATCCCCCCAGCCAGATGGGATCATGCTGAGAGAGCTGCAGTCCAGGCCCCATGAGAAATGCTACAAAAAGTGCAATTAAAATAATTAGTTAATGGCTTTTTATCCACCATGGTAACAAATAAGGGGAAAAAAAAAAAAAAGCTTGACAAGCTTTACATAGCCATTCTATGTATCAGTCCAGTATGATATTAGATGCTTCCCAGGATTGCTCTAAGCTTTCCCTGGGGCTTTAAAAGAGCTTGTTTGTGCTTGGCCAGTTGCTGGATTAACAATCTCTATTACTGGTGATAAGGAGAGTAGGTTAAAGCCACTTGCACAGTACATTTTCCTGTGATTAAAAAAAAAAAAAAAAAAAAAAAAAAAAAGAGCCTGAACTGGTAATAATAAAATGATTCAGATTCTTCTCCCTCCCTTGGAAATCAAGATTGCCATATTTCCTCCCATTCATTTAAACATGGATGGCTTGGGTTCTGATTAAGCAGTAGTGCAGAGTTTGCCTGATGATTCAGCTTCATGGGGGATATACACATGGAAAATATGAGGCCAAATACATCCCTGGCACAACTCAGTGAAATCTGGCATTTACCCAATTGTGAGCTGCTTGTTGTTTGAAGATTTCTCTGCTAACCTTCAAATGGTGCAGCAAATGAAGATTTATTTTGTAGGCATTTAAATTACTTTCCCTGAAGTGTTCATAGCAAATAAAGCAGTGTACCAGGAACTGTAGCCCCAGTGAGCTGTGGTTGTAATTGCCATGGCAGGTGGTATTTGGTTTGCAGCCAAGTGAGATGATCAAAGGGTGAAATATAACCTAAAAACCAGGGCAGATTCTCTTAATCCTTAGCTTCCCTGATTTCGCTCTCAGCTTTCATCCAGGGACCAAGTGGTGCAAACACAATTTTTTTTGTTTGTTTGTTTTATATTCCTGTCATCCCTGTCGGGGAGCCTGGAAGTCAGACTTCTTATCGAGGGGCATCCAAA
This sequence comes from Calypte anna, assembly GCF_003957555.1. Taxonomy (NCBI): domain Eukaryota; kingdom Metazoa; phylum Chordata; class Aves; order Apodiformes; family Trochilidae; genus Calypte; species Calypte anna. The sequence continues at coordinate 3,707,049 of NC_044274.1, forward strand.
TAAAGAACTGTTGAATAACAAATGCTTCAGGTCACAGAATCACAGAACTGTTTGGGTGGGAACACTAAAGTTCATCCATTCCCAACCCCTTTCCATGGTCAGGGACACCTCCCACCAGCCCAGGTTGCTCCAAGCCCCATCCAACCTGTCCTGAGACACTGCTAGGGATGTGGAAGCCACAGCTTCCATGTGAGCTGTCCCTGTCTACCACCTTCCTGACAGATGATTACAGACTGATCTAACTGGGAAACTTTAGGGTGGCTCACACAGTGATTTTTGGGGTGTAAGTACATAAACTGTGTGCAGTGAGCCTTTGCATAGAATCATAGAATCGACTGGGTTGGAAGGGAGCTCAGAGCTCATCAAGTCCAACCCTTGATCCACTCTCCCCGTGGTTCCCAGCCCATGGCACTGAGTGCCACATCCAGGCTCTTTGGAAAGATCTCCAGACACAGAGAATCCACTACTTCCCTGGGCAGCCCATTCCAAGGTCTGATCACCCTCTCCAGAAAGAAATTCTTTCTCATCTCCAACCTAAACCTCCCCTGGCACAACTTGAGACCCTTTGTGCCCTCTTGTCTTGCTGAGAGTTGCCTGGGAAAAGAGCCCAACCCCCCCTGGCTCCAACCTCCTTTCAGGGAGTTGCAGAGAGTGATGAGGTCTCCCCTGAGCCTCCTCTTCTCCAGCCTCAACACCCCCAGCTCCCTCATCCCTTCCTTCCTCCCAGGAATTCTGCTGGATCCCTTCCCAGCCTCCTTGCTCTTCTCTGCACCTGCTCCAGCACCTCAAGCTCCTTCCTGAACTTCCTGAGCTGAGGGGCCCAGAACTGGACACAGGACTCAAGCTGTGGCCTCCCCAGGGCTGAGCACAGGGGCAGAATCCCTTCCCTGGACCTGCTGGCCACGCTCTTCCTGAGCCAGCCCAGGATGCCATTGGCCTTCTTGGCCACCTGGGCACACTGCTGCCTCCTCTTCAGCTTCCTGGCAATCCAGACTCCCAGGTCCCTTTCTGCAACCACTCCCTGCCCACCCTGGAGCTCCCCATGGGCTTCTTGTGGCCAAAGTGCAGGACCCGGCACTTGGCCATAATGCATGTCTTGTCAAGGGAGCTTTTGAACCTCAGTAATAGCTTTGCCATGTGGCAGGGACTTCCAAAAGCTATGTGCTATTTAACTGGGTGTTTCCTTTTTAGAGTTTCGGTGTATTTTGTATTGTTTTTGTATTTTTTTTTTTTTTTTTAGCTTTTAAATTTCTCACAGGTGTAGAAGAAATGGTATTTTAAAGTATGTGATTTTCCTATTTTGTCTGGAAGTGTAGCTGCCTCCCTCTCCTCACCCCATCAACATGACTGTTGATGAGGGGGAAGAAATACCATGAGTATACCCCAGATACCATGAAATACCCCAGTTTGCTTTGTCTTTAACTGTGAGAGGAGTGTTAATAGCAGAAGTGGGAAGCAGGGTGAGCAAAGGGGAGTGCTAGTCATGTGGACAGAATGCCAGCAGCAAAGCTTGCACATGTTCCACTCTCATGAAAGTATGTTTTATTCATTTACTGATGACCATCTACAGCAGAAAAAAAGAGGAGCAGACTATTAATGGAATTGTGAGTGAAATTCTTTAGCCTTGTCCCCCCTTTCAGGGGCAGGGAACTGCAGGAAATGTGAGTTTCTGTGGCAGGTTCACTGGAAGTAATACAGGCACTTTCAGTATATTAATTATTAAGGAGAAACATTCATAGCTCACTTCCTTATGTTATTTACTTGGCATTAAGTTCAACATGTTTTCATGCTGTTTTTCACAGTGACCCTTTCACCGAGGTTTTTTCCTCTGCCATGCAGATACCTGCAACTAAACTGGCCATCCCAAGCTCTCTTTATAGTCTATATAGGAAAGTCTCTTTATAGTCTCTATATAGGAAAGACAAAAGCCGTTTTGGGATGTGTTTTGTTTGGCATAGCTCAGAAATTGACTTTAGGACGAAAAGGACTTCCAGTCTCCATGGAGTGTATTGACTCAAACTCAGCTGCATGGAGGATTTTGGTAGGCTGAAGGCACGTGCATATGAGGTGGGATTCAGGTACATCTAAAATTAGTGCTATTATACCTACATTTCCTGCTACCCATGAGCTGTGTGAGATACTTCTCTGTCCTAACCAGAGGATCCTGGGGAATATCAAATAGTTCATGGTAGCAGCACTTAGGGAACTGAAGCTTGTGCCCATCCTGGTGGGGTCCTGCTCTTGCAGTCCTTAGGCTGACAAAGTTTAATATTAAAAGGTAGAAGAGGTTTGGGTTTTTTTTCCCTTACTTGATAAGTGTGAAGCTTCCTATGGTTGCCCTTGGTGCTCCTGCAACACTCCTGCATGGACAAGAAATGCTATGATTGCCATTTGAGAAATGAGAGAGGAGATGCTGACAGGAGTAAAGATGCTCATCTAAACAGAAGGTGAGGTGACTTTAACAGGAGATGACTCCGCTAACTCCCATGCAAAAATCACAGTTCCAGTGCTGGAAGCATCCATGCTCTCACAGAAGTGCTGTCCTGCCTTCCCCAGGCAGCTTGGAGCTCTCAGAGCTCTGCCTCAAGTCATGAAAGAAGCCTGGTGAACCATGGAGCTGAGCCCAAACATCCTAATTAGCAAAGGGTTGTTAGGACTTGTTGTTCCCCCTGGCATGAGGAGAAGGATGAGCTTAGCTTCTGGCTTGATGGGAGGAAGTTTAGGATTTTGTGTTTAAAAAGTACTAGATAGCTCTGTGAAAACAGCAAAATAAGGAATAGTTAATTTATTTTTTTTTTTTAGTTTAATCTCTTTTATTATTAATAACCTACTAAAACCAAAGGTGTCTGAGGAACACCTGGAAGCTGACGTTTGAAGTAAGCTTGGATGGATATTGTTGAACTGTAAGATTTTTAAGGCTGTCAAAATGTTTTCTTGCTGCTGGAAGGATAACTTTTTTAACAGGAACATATAAGTTCTGGAGCACAGATGTGCCATGATGGGAGAGGTGGGACAGCAAGAAAGGGCAGCAGAAATAAATTGCAGCTTTAATGGCTCTCCAGGATATTCCAGGGAAGGGTGATGAGCTGATTCCAGGCAGCAGCTGGCGAGTTCAAGTATGAATTTTGACATCCAAAATCAACCTCTACTCTGTGTAGGGCTGTTCAGATCTTGCAGGGATGTAGCCCAGAGCAAGATATGTTGTCCTGTGAAGTTAGTGACCATCTAAGCTTAAGATCATGCGCCCCGGCGCAATGCTTGTTGTGAAAGCACTGATTTTTGTAGTGCCAGCCAATTATTCTGGTTCATCAACTGGAAAGAGCAATGCTGACGAAAAAGGCATGTTTGTTCTTTGCCCAAAAAGGGCATGATTGTGCTCTGTCCTCACCACAGAAAGGACACTGAGATACACGAGCGCGTCCAAGGAAAGGGAATGAAGCTGATGAAGGTTTTGGAGCATGTGTCTTATGAGGAGCAGCTGAGGGAACTGGGGTTGTATAGCCTGGAGAAAAGGAGACTGAGAGAAGACCTTCTCATTCTCTACAAACACCTTAAAGGAGACTGTACAGAGGTGGGGACTGGAGGTGGTCTCTTGAGTGAAGTTAAAACTGGTAGAACAAGAGGTAATGGCCTCAAGTTTCACCAGTGGAGGTTTAGATTGGATATTAGGAAGGATTTCTTTGCCAAAAAGGTTTGCCAAAAGCCTTTGCCCAGGCTGCCCCAGGTAGTGGTGGGGTCCCCATCCCTGGAGGGATTTCAGTGCTGTGGAGATGTGGTACTGAAGGACATGGGATGAACTCAATTATCTTGAAGGTCTTTTCCAACCAAGGTAATTTCTGTGATTTTTTTTGCCCAGAGCAGGTGGGTGCTATACATATGGATCTGAACTACATCTTCCTTGTATATCCCAGACAAACCTGTAGAGGTATCCAGGGTAGGGGGATAGCACATGAACATGAGCTGTCAGAGGGAAAGTCATGACCCCATCACAGTTCTCTGCTGCACTGAAAGGCCTTACGTTCCTCATTGCTTTTATTTTTGATACTTGCTTTTTTCCCCATATATTGTTTGTTTTTCCAATTGGGAAACGTGTGTGGAAAAGACTCTACCCTGGGCAGTGTAATGCAAAGGGTAGCTCTAGGCCTAAAGGAGGAAAAGTAAGAAACTGGAAGTTAGAAAGCTGTAAATTAAAAAGAGGTGAGGGGCAGTCTTCATACGCCCTTTCCACCATTCTTTCAATTTCCTTGTCTGTTAAGCCTTAGAGCAAAAGTTTAATCAGATTATAATGGCACTGTGAAACAGCATAGCATAGATCCTTCATAATCTCTTTGTCACATAAAAAAAAAAAGATTATTTCACATAGGTACTGCCCATTTTATTAAGCAAATATTTTGCCTGCAATTCCAACCAAGGTGAACTCCCAGCATTGTTCTTTTTTGCCAACTCCTCTCATGGACTGCAAGGACCCATAAGCAGTACTAGTAATGATTTTTTATTATTCCATTGGGTAAGAGTTTTCCTCATCAATTAAACAACTTCTGGACCTGTGAAACTTCCAGTGTGAATCTGTCATCATGGTTCATTTCATGAAGTGCTGCAAGGGCTGCAGAAGAGGAGCAGTGGTGTGGCTGTTTTGTGCCCTCCGTGCCTGTGAAGCAGGAACCAAGATAATGTCAAAAGTGAAGATCCAAAGTGCAGGCACAGTGCTTCCTTTTAAACTGGTTGTGGAAAAAAAAAAAAAGCAAATACCTGATGTAGAATATCTTTGTTCCTGACTTTTTGCTGTTTGACGTCCCAGCGTACTGAATTATAGTTCAAAGTGAGATGCATTGAAGAGAACATTGCAGACTCTGCGGCCAAACAATGATGTTGTTACTCTGCTTGAGCCCCAGATTTATCTTCTTCCTTTACTTAGATTCAAAGCTTTCTCCTTTCACTGCCACTAGCTATTTTCTGTCATCTGTTTGCTCATGTGGATCTTATTTATTGTCATTTGACAGAAACTAAAAATGCAGTTCAGAAATGCTTTACCAAGAATAATTTGTTCCCAGCAAGACCTCTCTAGCTACAACAGTAAAATGAAAGCACCAAAGTGCCAGGAGAACTTTTTAAAAGTGAACTGCCCTGATGCTAAAATAAGCTTTAATTGATTAAGAATTGCACTGAGCCTGACAATCTGAACCATTTATTATTATTTTTCCTTTCAAGCTCCATCTTCATGTGATTTGAAGTGACTGACTTGCAGTTCCCACATACCTTCCTGCCCACACTGAAAAAAAAAAAACAAAAAAACCCACACAAACTTCTTAGCTCTAAAAAAACTGATGGATACACCTGGAAGCAAATAAAAAAAGCTGATTGAAAGCGAAGTTTTAAATGAAGGTGATAATGATGATGCAAAAAAAAAAACCAAACCACAACACAAACCCTTTCTTCTGGCAGAATGCCAGGCTGTGTTCCCCTTTCCTCAGAGCAGATCCCTCCTGGGGATGTTTCTCTGTGTCAAAGGCATTTCTTTAGATCACTGGGTGCCATAGGCCAGATGCTGTTGCAATTCCCTTTGCTGGAGAATTAATGATAGGCTGTGGACAAACAACCACTCTGTCTTTCCCACTTTAGTTTTTTAAAGTAGATAACCTTTTACAGGCTCTCTAGCAAGAAGTCAACACCTCCTGCACCAAAGACTGCTGAAAAATGAGCAGAACCTTCTGGCTGGTGAGGATGGAAGCTGTTCTGGGGGTCCTGTGCTAGAGAGAAGTTTAGCACTGGAGGTAAGTGGGATGGAGCAGGTATCAGTGGGGTCAGTGATGGGGTTTCTTCTTGGCAGCATGTTGGGGAGCATCAAGTCAGGTCAGATGTTCACTGGTGGTAGCTTGTGGTACTTCTAGAAGTATGTCAGCTGTGCTGGTGGTGGGAGCAGGGGAAGCATGGATCCCTCCCTTCAGCTTGGGGAGTGTTTTTAGGCTCAGGACAGTGTAATGGGGTTCATGAGAAATCTCCATCTTCCCCAGGTACTACTCCAAGTTCCAGTCAGAAGAACTCCCAGCCTAGCTCCAAGCTTCAGTGTGCCCAGATGGCCAAGAAGGCCAATGGCATCTGGGCCTGGAGAGTTGCCTGGGAAAAAGAGCCCAACCCCCCCTGGCTCCAACCTCCTTTCAGGGAGTTGGAGAGAGTGATGAGGTCTCTCCTCTTCTCCAGCCTGAAAAGCCCCAGATGCCCAGCCTCAGTGTCTAACACAGTCCTGTTCCAGGATTTGTCTCTGTTTACTAACCCAATGCAAGATGAGCATCCATGAGTTTGTGGCAGATTGCAGATCCAAAGGAAGGAATTTGAAAGATTTGAAATCTGTCAGGGTTTAACACCGGCCCGGCAATTAAACCAAGTGACAGATGCTCTCTATTAATCTCTGTCTCCTCCCTGATAAAGAAAGGAGAGAGAATAAGGGAGACTGATGGGTTGGAAACTAAACTACACAGCTTTAATGAAACAGTAATGATAAATAGGAAAAATTACTAAATATATACAAATATACAGGAAAATTGATCCCACGTTCCTCCCCCTTTCCCCTAGTAACTCTCACATCACCCCCGAGGCTGCAGGGCAGCCCTGGGAAAGTCCAGGCTGGAATCCTGGGGTCAGCAGCAGTTGGGAGCTGGAGGCAGGAACACACAGATTGAGGCTGGCATGGATCAGGACCACAGGCAGAGGAAGGGATGGAATCCTCCCAGGATGCTGGGTGAAGGAAGGGAAGCAGGAAAGGCCAGGTTTATTAACAACCATCTCTGTAAACTTATGCACGTCAGACTGGAAATTGTGCAGAGCTTAAAATCTGATTCCATGCTGTCACAGGAGGGGCAGAAAGATGTCCCTAGCTGTAAGGGTAGACATTTCTTTTTTTAGGGTTTGTTATCCAGATTTCCGGTGAGTGATGCCAGGAGAGCAAAATAAAATATGATTCAGGAGGAGATGGGGACTCTGGAAGACCCCAGAAGCCAGATGGCGTTGGTTGGTTATTTTTTTTTTTCTTACTACTATTTTTTTTTCATGGACTGAATGGGGGATGAACTGTCATCGACTAACTTTAATATGCCAAATTGTAGGGTGTTTTTTTTAATATCTCAGATAAACATTTTAAATTTTGCTGTAAAAATGTGTTGCTACAATAGTGAAATATTTATTTATTGGGTTTTTCAGCACTGTATAATGTGTGATCCTTATAGAATCATAGAATCATAGAATCATAGAATCCTAGGGGTTAGAAGGGACCTCGAAAGATCATCTAGTCCAACCCCCCCTGCCAGAGCAGGGCCACCTAGAGTACATCACATAGGAACGTGTCCAGACGGGTTTTGAATGTCTCCAGTGAAGGAGACTCCACGACCCCCCTGGGCAGCCTGTTCCAGGGCTCTGTCACCCTTAAAAAAATTTTTTCGAATATTCAACTTGAACCTCCTGTGCTCCAATTTACATCCATTACCCCTTGTCCTATCACTGGTCACCACTGAGAAAAGCCTAACTCCATCTCCCTGACACTCACCCCTTACATATTTGAAAACATTGATGAGGTCACCCCTCAGTCTCCTTTTCTCCAAACTAAAGAGACCCAGCTCCCTCAGCCTTTCCTCATAAGGGAGATGTTCCACTCCCTTCATCATCTTAGTAGCTCTGCGCTGGACTCTTTCAAGCACTTCCCTGTCCTTCTTGAACTGAGGGGCCCAGAACTGGACACAATACTCCAGGTGCGGCCTCACCAATGCAGAATAGAGGGGGAGGAGAACCTCTCTTGACCTACTAACCACACCCTTTGTAATGCACCCCAGGATGCCATTGGCCTTCTTGGCCACAAGGGCACATTGCTGGCTCATGGTCATCTTCTTGTCTACCAGGACCCCCAGGTCTCTTTCACCTACACTGCTCCCCAGCAGGTCAGCCCCCAACCTATCCTGGGACATCGTGTTGTTCTTCCCCAAATGCAAAACTCTACACTTCCCCTTGTTGAACTTCACCATGTTTCTCTCTGCCCAACTCTCCAACCTGTCTAAGTCTCTCTGAATGGCAGCACAGCCTTCTGGTGTGTCAGCCACTCCTCCCAGCTTAGTGTCATCAGCAAACTTGCTGAGGGTACACTCACACTTATATTTGACTGTGGCAAATATTTATTTACTGTAGTATTGATGCTAGGATATTTTATGTAAAAAATGATGTCAAAACTTTCAAATTCCACTGAACTTGCAAAGTGAATGCCACTGACTCCAGCTTTTCCCAGGCTTTCACCAGAAAGTTTTCAGCTTGGTTTTGATGAACTAGGTGAGAGTTATTACTTGCTTAGAATAGAGGCAGGATCATGTTCCTATTCTGAGGGCAAATGTTGGCCATGGAAAGCCTTTGACCCCTCTGTGGTTTCTGTACCCCCAGTCCTGTTGATTTGGTGCTAAATCCAGGGCTCCCACGTGGTGCTCCAAAATCAAATTAGTGCATTTAAAAGATTATTCCTTTAAAAGCAGTTTGATTCTGTTTCTTTTTCCTTGCAGAGAGACTGAACTTCCATTGTTCTTAATTATTTGCAAGGTTGTTGGGAGCCTGTACAGGGTCATAACAGTCATGTTGATCTTCCTGTATTTTCTAAGAACCTGGAAAAGCCACTGGGAAAGCAAGGCTGTCCCTAGCATCAAGACCAGCTTAGGTTTGCTCTTTTCTATACGTTCTAGCAAGCCCTGCTATAGGGAGCTCTAACATTAAATGTGTAGCACCACAGCCATGGCAGCCTCTGCATTGGATGCTTTGTACTTGATGATCTGGAAGGACTTTTCCAGCCTGGATTATTTTGTGATTCCTACCAGCAAGATGAATAGCTCGTTCCTTTTCAAACAGAGATGGTGTCAGCAGTGTAAAAAAAAAAAAAAAAAAAGAGGTATTTTACATACTGGGTCATTTCTCCCTCAGTGCTTTGTATGTGACCCCTAAGTTGAAGGGAACAGGTCATGATTCAATAGATGGTGTAATGTATATGCAATGCACAGACCATGTGTTATCTTTAGGACACTTCCTCCAATTCAGGCATCTCCAGGGGTAGGAGGCTTGGTGCCAGCTTATCCCGTGTCATCTCCTTGTGGCTCCAACCCAGGAGGAAAGAAGTGTTTATGTCTTGGATTAATCCATCCATCTTCCTTTGATGCCCTAATTTAAGACATAAGGATTTGTGGCCGTGATGGGGGACTAGACATTGTGTGAACCACTAGATTATGTTGATAAATTCATGTTTTATATCTGCAAAAGCATTAATATTGATAAGCATATGTTTATGAGTTTCATGTTCAGCAGAATCTTCCAGGCATATGCTTAATGTGCCAGTGCTTTGCAAAACCAGGGACCCAGCAGTTGACATAGGCATCACAGAAACTGTAAATAGACTCAGTTTGATTTTAATTTAGGGGAAAAAAAGAAAAAAGATACTAGAATCACATGTAAAACAGCTTTTACAGCTCATAGTATTTTGCTTATTCCGTGTGCTGAAGTTCTTTAATCTGCATAAGAGTCATGAAGATGAGTGGAGAGAGAGGCTGAGCAGGCAGGCAGAGAAAAAACTCCTGAAGGAGAAGGTGAAGCATGTTTTGCTTTGCCCTGAACCTGTACAATGCTGGGAGTTTAACAAGTTCAGCTTTCTGTTCTGTGATTTAAACAACCAGCAGACAGATCCTGCTATCCAAGGTGCCCTTGTTTTCAGCAGAAATTAAGAGTGCATCATCAGTCAAGCACTGATTCAAATCACAGGCTCAGTGAAAGGTACTTACAGAAATTCCCCATCTGATCTGAATTCCTCAGTTTCATGTGCACAAAAATATAAACTGCCCTTTAGAAATGAGGGCTGCATATCATCCTTTGAGATATGCCTGTTCCCTGCATGAGAGAAGTAGAATCTGACTCCTGCCAGGTTTTGTCCTCTTGCAAACTTTCTGTGCTAACTAACAGCTTCCTTTTTGTGGAGCTTCAGAAACCCATCTTGGTAGCTAGCCAAAATTTCTTCACCTTTGAGGCCCAGTGTTAACTTTTGTTTTCTTTTCATAGAATCATAGAATCATAGAATTGGCTGGGTTGGAAGGGACCTCAGAGATCATCGAGTGCAACCCTTGAACCACCGTTGCGGTTGCTAGACCATGGCACTGAGTGCCACATCCAGTCTCTTTTTAAATGTCTCCAGGGACAGAGAATCCACTACTTCCCTGGGCAGCCCATTCCAATGTTTGATCACTCTCTCCGTAAAGAAATTCTTTCTAATGTCCAACCTAAACTTCCCCTGGCACAACTTAAGACCATGCCCTCTTGTCTTGTTGAAAGTCGTCTGGCAAAAGAGACCAACCCCCACCTGGCTCCAACCTCCTTTCAGGGAGTTGTAGAGAGCAATGAGCTCTCCCCTGAGCCTCCTCTTCTTTAGGCTGAACAACCCCAGCTCTCTCAGCCTCTACTTCAGTTCTGCTTTCATTTGGACCTAAGAGCTCACGAGGAAGGTATCCCTGGACCATGTTTGTGTTAGGGGGCTCACAGCCTCTCTGCTCAAGCTGGAGGGGTTTCTTTGCTCTGCTGATACTTAGCAAGCAGGTTGCATGCAGCAAATGAAGGCCAGAAACACATCAGACAGACTGCTTTCTGGCAGCTTCATATTCTGATAATCTATGAGCAGCAGTTCCATTTTGCCAATTTAACCTCTGAAGTTTATGCTCCAAGAAACAATAGAGGCATTCCCTGAGCCCGAGCTTATCCATCTTCCCCTCACCATCTCACAAAGGGTATTTTGGGTAGCCGATCCTAATGAAGTGATACTTGATGTTGTAGTGGTGGAAGACATCTTATTTTCTGGGATCTTGTGCTCTGGCATGGTGGTGACTGGAGTATAATGTGATTAGCTACATTTCCCATCACAGGGTTGATCCCTGCCTGGCTGTCAGTGCTGTATGAGGCCCCATCATGCCCAGCACATCTCTATTGGCAGCACAGTTTTACTGTACTCTCCTTTCTCCAAGCCTTTCTCAAAACCTACAGGGCCTCTTTTGTTGCCCTTTGCTTGCTTAAGTCCAGGGTGTAAAATCATTAAAAAAATAAAAACACATGGCTCCATTCAGAGGCCTGATGCTTTCAAGGAGGCTTTATAGCTGACAAGTCAGACTCTCAGAGGGTCCCTAGGAGTGACTGCTGGCAGTGCTCATTCAACCCTTCTGCAGGCACTCTCTGTTTTCACTCACAACAAATATTGCTGGCAAACTCCAGCATCCTTTGAAAACTTGTTGACAGATACCCAGTTTCTTGCTTCGAGGCTGCTCTGATCCCAGTTAGTCCTGCAGTGTGACCTTGGTGCTAGCTGAAGGCAGCACACAGATTTCTTTTATATGTGGCATTAGGAAGGTTGCCTGTGCAAGGAATGGCACAGGAAACCCTCTCCACTTACAAAATATAATCTTGAACTTTGCTTTTTGCTTTGCACATAGGCCTCTCTGGTGCTCTATCTTCTGGCCAGCTTTGAAGTATGAGAGAATGGTGAGAGGACACAGAAAATCAAGGGATGAGAATACATGGAGCTTCTGAGCTGTTTAGTGCAGCTCTAGGCTGACCATCACTCCAGGAGAAAGAATGGCTTCTGGGCTCATAAATTTGGTGTGTTACAAGTAGGTCTAGGGAAAAAAGTCACTTTGAATGGAAGACAAAAGAGAAAGACTGAGAATGTTTTCACCAAAATCTAGGTGGCAAAACTGGCATCACACCCACAGAAGGCCATAAGGAGACAAATTCTGCCCCTGATGCTTTGCTGTTATTGTAACATAGCTCCTGGAGGCAAGTTTATTGGAGGAAATTTTCTATGCTATTTTTAAAAAATAAAAAATTCAAAGCATTAAGTACCCTTTTCCTTCACATATGCCCTTACTGAGAGACACTACCTTATCTCTCAGCTTCTCCATACAGACCTGCCCATGTCTTTTCTTATGGGGTCCCAGCCTGGGGTCTCTGATGGCCATATCTCTTTTTCTGTCACTGAGATTAGACCCATCTAAATGGTACAGTTCCTATATGGAAACATTCTCTTATTTTATGGGTTTACATGAGCTGAGCATTAAAAGACATATTTGGCCATGCAGCTCGTAAGTTTGACAAAAGGGAATTAAGCTGCTTTTGCTATTTAATTTGCAGTCCCCTGGTAATGTGCATTATTTGCAGTGGAGTATAAATGAGTGCATCCAACTCAGCTTTTCTTCTAACCCAAAACATTGGGCTTTTTTTCTGCCTGTTCAGATTACCTTAACTACCAATGGTAGGACAGGGGGCTGAAGGAGGACACATTGGAGGCTGAATGCATACACCTTCTCAGCAAGGTCAAGGGTGTCTTGAAGTGCTTGTCTCCTCTGAGGGTTCCTCCTTGAAGAAGTTCAGAGTGACCAGGTTCCTACCTTGCAGCACTTTTGTTGCTTTTGTTTCTTAAAATTAGGTAAGGCAAAGCCTGCATTAGGTCTTGATGGAGTTGCCATACTTGCTGGAATTGCCATAGGTCATGCTAAAGACTACCTCTGGCTGCAGGAACTGGGTTGAAAGGGGTTGTACAAAGTTACTTTTGGCCCCTCTTCCCATGCAGCACCAAGATCAGCTGGAACCAAGTCCAGGGACAGTCTCTGTTTGGTGCTTTGCACAGCTGGGCTGCTGGCACATCAGGACATTCTGCATGCACTGATTTAACTCTTGGAAAATCTATCCCCAGAAAAAACCTTCCCATTCTCTTTGACAAAGGATTTTCTTTTTTTTTTTTTCCCCTCACATTCTGTTGTCACAAATCCTTTTTTCATCTGTTATTGTGGCACAACAATCTCCTAGCCCGGGATGTTTCCTTCATGGACAAAGCTTTCATTGGAACTCCTTTTAAGCAGCTAAGGGCTAGAAGCAGGTTTTTGCTCCTGGTGAAATTGGCAACAAAACTCCCACTGATTTCCCTGAGAGCTGAATCGAACCTCACATGACAACGGGGAGATTTTTAGAGGAGTTGTGATGTCTGCGGACAAGGTCTTATTGCTTTGCCCTTTCAAAAGAGAACTGTTTCTGGTGGAGGAACAATCGGAATATTTGTCTCTTTAAATGAATGGTTCTCAGAGCCTACACTGAGAGGCAGTCTCCCTCTCTGCGGCTGCGAGGCTACTCAGAGCCTCCAATAAATCAGCATGCAGGAGCTGAGCACTCTGCCCTTGAAGGGATGCACAGTGACCTTGCTTATGCTTACTCTGGAGGAGTAACCAGAGGGGGAAACACAAGATCCCAAACAGCGAGCGGTGTGTGACTCGAGGCACCGCATTCTGCATGCAAATGCAAGAAAGAGAACAGGGCTGACAAGCTGCTGCTACACAAAATAATGCAGTGCTCCTGCTAGCCTGGATCAGATTGCTGCTGGGTTTAGTTTTTTTGGTTTTTTGGTTTTTTTTTTTTGTTTTTGTTTGTTTTTGTTTGTTGGTTGTTTTTTTGTTTTTTTTTTTACAGGGGTCTGAATGAAATCCTCATGATCGCTACATGCTCGTTCTACAATAGCACACCCCAGTCACGTCTCCTTGCAAGCACATTTCACTGGAATCACTGAGCAGAAGCAAAGAAGAGCTGACGAGTTATGTGTTTCCAACACGGGCTGCCGGAGCCCTGCCTTTGCCATTGGCTGCAGTTCCCCAGTTTATTTGCAGCTTCCCCCATCTGGAATATGAAAATGGGATTGGAGTAGATAATTGCTAGCAGCGGGTTTTCGAGAGAGGCTTGGAGGGAGGAGAATGCCTCTCGCACAGCACAGGCTGGGAGAGCTCTGAGAGGTGATTTTAGATGTTACCCACGTCTGAATCTCCTGGAAACTTTGCCGTGGAAGAAGCAAGACACTGCGCACAATCCTGGAACTGACATCCAGAAGGGGCAAGGAAAGGGCAGCAGGGCCAAACAATGGGATACGGTGTCCTTGGAGTGCCCAGAGAAAAGCCAGCAAACATTCCCTTCTGCTCCCCAACAAGAAGAGCATAAAGGCAACAATGAACTGAATTTTTACCCAGTAAAGGCTTCAGGAGCTTTTAAGTAAGGATGGGATACACTGACCCTTCATCAAGCAGGGATTTGCTGGGAAACAGAACTTTGTTCTTCATATTCATCTGCGCCTTTGCCGTGGTCACCTTGCTGCAGCAGATCCTCTACGGGAGAAACTATCTCAAAAGGTAAGGGGGGATCTGAAGGACCAGGAAAAGTTGTGTGTGGTGGGACTGAAGGGGGGGCAGAGATCCAGCAGTACCATTAGAGGGGCTCAAGCCACTTCTCAGCGTTGTGCTGACTGTATTAATCATCTTGTCCATCTGGGAAGGTGCACCCAGCACCTGTAATGTCTGGTAGATTATTAAAAGAGCAGGGTGTTAGGCAGAGTATAATGATTATGGTGTTTCCTATATTGTGTTTTAGTTCTCAAATCTAGGTCTTACTTTAGTGAGACTGACTTCTACCTCCTGAGTAGCTGCCACTGATCAGACCCTGCCATGCAGGCTTTTAACCCTATATTTAAAGTTCAAGCTGAAATGTCTTGGGGGGTTTGAACTGAGGTAGCAGACTCATTGCCTAAACTAACATCCTTATAAACAAACAAGTATACGTAGTTCCTCAAATCAAAGTGTCAGTATTAGTGTTCCAAATAACAGAGAGAACACTTTTTTTTTTTTTTTTTTTTTTTTTCCACTGCTGTATTCTTGTGAATTGCTGCTGGGACTGCTGCTGTGTTGTAGAGCACATCAGCTTTTGATCTGGCAGCAGCACTGCTCTTCCTGCAGCAAACACCAGTGAGGATGTTCACGTGTTTAACCCTGACCCATGCAGAGTTTATTTTACTTAACTCTCGTATGAGGTGTTACAGCTTGACTGCTTTTTTAAGGAGGAATGTTTCTCTTACATGCTTTGAAGAAAGTGGGTTTCAGAAGTGTAGGCAGCAGCCGTGGAATTTTTCCACTGGATTTTAGCTGCAATTTTTCCAGGAGAGATCAATGATTTGGGTCTTGCCTGGTTTGCAGCTCATGTAGCTGTTTGCCTTCTGCCAAGAGCAAGCAAAATGCTGACAAATCAGCAAATGTTTCTGGGGGTGGGGGTGGAGGTGGGGAGCATGATATTGAGATGTATAGGCAGGATGGCTGCAGTTTATCCACAGCAATCTGTGTGCCTTGCTTAGCAGTGAGGCCTTGGCTGGGAAACTCAGTCTGCTTTTGGGCACCTCATTTCCAGAGAGGTGTGACTCATCTCGAAGGAGCCAAAGAAAAACAGCAGGAAAGAGCAAAAGGTGTAGAAAACTTCTTTCTATTTGGCTTGGGGAAAGTGGAGAGAAGATACAATAACTGTCTTAAAATACCCAAACTAATTCTGCCAAGACAAAAGTAATAAGCAGATATCTTATGGATTTCAGTTGCAGCAGGGAAGATTTAAAGGGAAAAGTTTAAAGATGGGAAGTCTTCTGACGACCCAAGGAGCTATAAAATTCCCATCTTTGGTGAGCTTCAGAAACCTATGTTGACAAGAGTAGTACCAAGCTCCCCTGGTGTTGAGAGGATGACTTAATGACCAGTTGAGAGGTCTCATCTTGCCTTATTTTCTCTCTTTCTTTTTTTTTTTTTTTTTTTTTTTTCTATTTTTTCTGGAGGCCTCACGTTCCTGCTTTGCTTTTCTAAGTCAGGATGGCTGCAGCAGGTTTGAGGCAATGGAAAAGAAATCCCAAGCATAAGTGAAAAGTAAAGACAGAATTATGAGAAGATGCAACTAAAACTCTTACAGTGAGTGATCTCTGTAGCCAGGCTCTACCCTGCCTCATTGCCTGGGAGCCTCTCCCATCACCAGTGGGATGCAGGGAGCGATGGAGTAAAGGGTGATGTCCAGTTCCCAGGCTTGTCAGGAGAAAATCTGGCTCTGAGCACCCCACCATCAAAGGGGATGTGTGTACATCAGGGAGATGCGTGTACCTTTTGTCACTTTGACTTTATTTATTTTAATTTCAGCTTGCAATTATTTGTTTCGTTTCGTTTCATTCTTACCACATGAGAGACTCTCCAAGTAACTTCCCCCCCACCCACTCAGTGCAGGAACAAAGCACTTTGGCTCCTTTCTGCTGGGAAGTGGCAGCTGGGAATCTTTCATGGAAGGGAAAAGGCAGGATGGGTCAGTCTCAGGCTGCCAGGTGTTACTGACAGAAAGGTGGTTTACACAGCAGCCTACATTGCATCCATAATACTGTCATGAAGGTGCTTTTCCACTTTTTCCTCTCCCTCTCTTCCTCTCATGCCCTGCAGTACCTTAGGGTGACCTTTCCCAGGCAGTTCCTCTCTGTGCACTGGCAATTACTCTTTTCTTTCATAAACCTCCTCTATTAAGGCCCCTCATAGGGGCTGATGCCAGCTGGGAGGTTCCCTGTACCCCTGGGGACCATGGAGCGCGGTGGTTCTGGAGAGCATCCTTGCAGAGAGGAAGTGGGATATTTATATACCACTTTCCAAGCTGGAGCTTGGGGATGCTGCCTAAACCCAAAGCCATTTATTTTCTCACTAGGGTTCAGCACACTGCTTGTTTTATGGTAGGCTTTGCTTGCATCCCAACATCTGCAACAATAACAGCCTCTGGGCCTGTGGGAAGAAATCCCCCGGCGTGTTCAGAGAAACCTGAAAATTGCCCTGAAGTACTATAGCAGTAAATGTCCAATGCTTTTAAGCCTAAATATAACACAGGGCTGGCTGGTTTCTCTGCAGGAAGATGGTGGAAGTGAATGAAAGGCAGAAAGGAAAGGGAAATCTGACCTAAAACAGGCAGCTTGGGGACAAGGCAGGGGGAGAGGTCCTTGTAAGCAATGTGGAGCTGGGAACTCTTTGTAGGAGAAAGGTGGCAAAGTTAGCTGTATGTCTGTAAGCTGTGCTGTGCCTCTTGCCTTTACAAGCATGGAATGGGATGGCTTCACTGTCATAAAACCCCAGGGCTCAGGGTCCTGCGTTTGGGGATGGCAGAACTGCAGGGAGAAGAGGATGCTGCAGGAAATAAACTCTGCTCAGTGAAATTTGATAGTTCAGTTCAGCTTCTGGTCAAGTCCTCTCTTTCTCCTTAATGAGATATTAATGAGCCCCTGGTGTTACTGGAAGAAGAATGTGGAGATTGAATTTCTAGGAATTCACACATTTTTTTTTTACCCACCACATCATGTTCTCTGCTCCTTACTGTGCTGTTAAGTACCATATCACTGGAAAGCAGAATCCTGCCCACCACTTTTTCTTTTCTTTTTCTTTTTTAATTTTTAATTTTTTTCCCCCTCTTCCAGTTTTCCCCCAGGTGAGATGGATGTGGCCATGTCTTGTCCCTGTAGTGGCAGCTAAAGTCCTAACAAGAGAGTTAAACTGCAAGCTGGAGGGTGACATCGTGAAGCTCTTGTCTCTGTAGCTCCTGATCCTGAGTAAAAAGGATGATGAAATGAGATATAATTAAGGGACTTTAATACAGATCTCCGGGGTAATTATTTTTATTTTAGGATTAATTCAATGATTAAAAAATCCTCTGCATTGATCTGCTGAAGTAGGTTAAATGCTGTGGACTTCTGCTTAAATCCTGAGCTGCTGCTTGCTTTTATATTGACTCTTATTTCCAGTGCTTGGCTTTCAGCTGAATTTTCTTTTGAATCAGATGCTCAGCTGAGGGCTGGCTTTTTTCTTTTTTTTTTTTTTTTTTTTTTTCTTGTCATCTCTTGTTTGTCCAGCAGGGAATAATCCTGGATTACATCAGGAAACTGCCCTTACAGTAGAAAAGGTTGAAGCGATCCTTGTCTTCATCTCCCAACCTGTAGCGTGGGAGAGATCAATAGGATGAGTTCTTTCCTGCTTTTGGCAATGGAAAAATATCAGAGCAATATTTTGCTATATACTGATGTCCTGTTGGCAGGGAATTCTCTAAATGCTGTGTTGTTTTTTTTTTTAACAGCCTGACTTCTGCACAGGGTGAGAGTCAGCTGAAGAAGGGATTTTGCTCCTTTAAAACTAATTTTTTTTTTTTCTTCTGTCAAGTAAAAAAAAACCCCAACCCAACCAACCAAAAAAAAAAAAAAAACAACACATTTTCAAAGATTTTAGATTTTAAACAAAGATTACCCTGCAGTCTCTCAAAGGGGGCATGTACAGTAAGCCAAAGAGTCAGAAACAGCAAATCTTCCTGTGTAGGCAGCCTGCAAGTTTAAAATCTTTTAAATGAAACTAAACCATCACTCTTTTTTGTACCCTGTAATTATTATCAGACTCTTATAACTTCAAGTTATACCACCATTTTGGTATTTCTGAAGCAGCTTTCATTCAGCAGTTGTAAGTCAATCCCCAGACATCTTTACCCCTTTCCTTACCTACATAAGATAGAGAGCTGATGATGGTTTTTTTGCATAATGAATAAAACATAAAAAACATAAAACATAAGGAATAAAACTTGGGAGACTATTTAGTATATACTGTGCTATAAGACAAGGTCATATCTTACTTACACCAGCAACAGCAGTAGTTGTGATGTGGGCATGGAGGCTGCACGTGGCCTGAGTTGTATTTTGTCCTGAACTGGGATCTTGAAGAACTACAGCCAGCTCGTGTCATTTGAGAGCTCCTGACCCACACCTGCCATGTGCTCCCCTGCCTTGTTCCTAACACCCGTGAAGATGTTAGCTGTAACCTAAGACCATCTATTCCAGTGTTAAAAGTCTCTTTCCATTTAGATGTTTTTTCCAGAGAGACGTAAGATGAAGGTCACCTAGTGAGTCATCTCGCCAACACACAGCTCCCAGCTCCTTCCATTTCTCACCAGAGTGAAATATTATCCCAGTGAAATGACATGCAACCTGTGAGTCACCTCACTGAATCCCTGACCAGACTGCAGAGCTGGTCTTGGGTTTGGTTGGTTTTCTTCAGAGGAGAAAAGCTTTGGAAACCTCAGGTCTTAAAGCTATGTAGACCCCTATGTGTACATATGTGATATGTCTGTCACCTTAAAGTGACCAGATCCAGTCTGGCATAGCAGGAGAAGCTGAGCCTCACTCATCTACAGGGCATTCCCAAGAACATTTCAAAGGGATGGGTGCTAGCATCTCCATCATGCCTAACTAACCTTTCAAAGACCAAGAGTTGAATCAGCTCCTCAAAAGGTCAGAGGAGCCCTGGAGCCTGTGCTGGAGGGAGAGGTCAGGAGAGAGACATCAATAGGATGGAGAGGGCAGAGCAGACATGGAACTAAGAGATAACTCAGATACCTGCCAAGTCATCCCCCCTGGTTGTCCCATTCCCTTTCTTCTTCCTGATGTTGGTTGCTTAACATAATGCTCCTGTCTCTCCATGTTGAAGACATGGGGAGAGCTCACAAGTACCTGGCATTAAAGCCAGAATTAAAGCTCAGCAAAAAATTGCAATCACAGCTCTATCAGAGGCTGCAACAGATACTGTTATTGTGAAAAGTGTCCCAAAACCAAAATCTTACCTTCTGCTGCTTGGAGGTTTTCTTCTGAATCATAATTTTCATGTGCTTTTAAAGAAAAGCATCAATGAGAGTGCATTATTTCCTCTCTGGTGCTCCATGGCTAAGACAGCACATGGGCAGGGTTTGAATCCCTGCTTCCTCCAGGCTTCCTTTATTTCTGGTGTTGTTGTGCTGCACATCTGCTGTTAAGATGGCAAAAACACTTGCTAATCTAGTCTGCAAATTGCCTGTCCTTCTCTGCTCCCCATGTGTCAGTAAATTGAGGTAATGGAAGTCAGTTATTTCAGCCTTTCACGTGTGCAAATCATATTATCCTGAATGTGTCATTCCCCTAACTAGGGTCCTTCCTGAGTCACTACAGAGTTGACTGTTTTGCTGTGGCTGTGGCCACATCCAGTGTCCCTCATCCAGCTCCTACACACCCCCCCTGCACAGGAGTGGTTATTTAGCTGAGGGTCTGAATCATGTTGGGCTGTAGGAGCCCTTCAGAATCTTCTTGCAGTAGAGTGGTGAATCACAGGCATCCCATTTCCAAGGCAAAAGGTGGAAAATATCTTTACTGCTTAATACAGAGACAGTTAAATCTTCATCCTAATTCACATAATACCCAGTATCAGCTTGTTTCAGACTCTGACATGGTTGTGTGGGCATCTAACCTACTTCTTCTGTCCATGCAAACAGCTTCTAGAGTATTTGGCTGCATATCTGGGCTAACTCCATTTCCTGCACTTTACAGAAATCATAGGATTCCAGACTGGTTTGGGTTGGAAGGGGCCTTCAAGCTCATCCATTCCCACCCCCTTTCCATGGGCACCTCCCACCAGCCCAGGTTGCTCCAAGCCCCATCCAACCTGACCTGAGACACTGCCAGGGATGGGGCAGCCACAGCTTCTCTGGGAAACCTGGGACACTTTTTCACCATCCTCAGAGTGAAGATTTTCTTCCTCATGCCTAACTTACATCTACCTTCTTAGAGTTTAAAGCCATTACTCCTTGTCCTGTCATCACATCTCCTTGTAAAAAGTCCCTCCCCAGCTTTCCTGTAGCTTCTTCAAGTATTTGAAAATCCTTCAGGTTCTGGAAGGTGCTTTAAGATCTCCCCACAACCTTCTTGTCTCCAGGCTGAACAACTCCAAGTCTCAGCCTGGCTCCAGAGCAGAGCAGAGCAGAGCAGAGCAGAGCAGAGCAGAGCAGAGCAGAGCAGAGCTGCTCCAGCCTTCTCATCATCTTCATGTCCTCCTCTGGACTTGCTCCAAGAGCTCCATCTCCTTTGTGTGTTGGTGGCTCCAGAACTCCACACATTTCTCCATCTGGAGTCTCACCAGATCAGAGTAGAGGAGAGAATCCCCTCCTTTTCCCTGCTGTCCACAGTGCACCCCAGGACATGATTGGCTTCTGGGCTGCCAGTGCACCTTGCCTGCTCATTTAGAGCTTCTCATTGACCAAAACTACCAATTCCTTCTCCTCCAGTGTCCACCCAACCTGTATTTGGGCTTGGGATTGCCCCAACCCTTGTGCACAGCCTTGCATTTGGCATGGTTGAACTTCATCAGGTTGGCATGGGCACACCTCTTTTAATCTGTTGGTGCCCTTTCTTCCCCCCAGCATGTCAGCCACACCACCCAGCTTGGTGTCACCTTCAGACCTGCAGTCTCACCCTCCATGTCACTGACAAAGATGTTAAACAGCTCTGGTTCCAGTAACAACACCTGTGGAATGCCACTGGTGACTGCTCTCCCTCTGGACACTGAGCCATTGACCACAACTCTCCGAGTGTGACCATCCAGCCAATTCCTTATCCACCAAGTGGTCCATCCATCAAGACCCTGCCTCTCCCATTGAGAAACCAGGATGCTGTGTGGGATTTGTTGGCTGTGTGACAAAGCCCTGGCTGAGTTTTGCCAGTACCCAGCATTCAGCACTTTCCAGTCAAATCCCTTTAATCCAAAGTGGCTTAAGCCTCATGACATTTCTTTCAAAAACATCTCTGTTATAACCTCCCAACAGCATCCTTTATGAAATTTTGAAAAAAAAAAAAGTTAATTCCTTGCCCTCTACACGTTTGGGCAGGTACAAAGTTCAGCTGTACTTGCATTTGTAGAAAGCCAAACCCAGAACCCAGGCTTCTTGTTTTGAATTGTACTACACCTGTGTCTATGTAACCCCAGCTGTAAGTGATCACTTCCTTCACTGCTGACCTTCATGTCCAGTGTTGCTGAACTCCTAGTAATTCAATCTGTTATTTTTGACCTGGCTGGATGTTTCTGATCATTCTTACCCTTGCTGAATTCAGCTCAGGCATAATTGCTGTGCAAAGCTTTGTATTTTCTTGCTTTCACTCTGCATCATTCTTACCCTTGATTGCTTTTTCATTTCATTTCTCATTTTCTAATTCAAGTGTATTCATTGCTCAGCAGTCCATGCCTCCCTCAAGCAAATTGTTGACTTAACCTCTCTTTTCTTTGAGGCAACCTCGCTCTCCATTGCTTGCACCAGTTTTGCTTTTTAATCAGCTCTGTGGACGGTCACTGTCCTTCCGTGTCCACTTTATTTATTTAGTTCTATGCTTTAGTACTCATTATGAAAACCTTAAAAGCAATCTCTGCCACGGGTTGTTTCGTGGCAGTTTCCATAATAACAAATTCAGCCAAGGATAAGCTTTTCACAGCTGAAAATATTGGGCAACTTTGGAGGGCCTGCACAAATGGTAGGAGGAGATTGTGCCCTCCAGTTCTGTACATGAAGAGGTGGAATTCTGCCTGCTCCTGGGGCTAATACTGGGTACAGACACATTGAGCCTATAGGGAGTTTTTGCTCCCCATCTGCAGTGCTGGTTCTCAGTGCAATTGGGGCTTTAGGGTTATGTTTACTCAGAAGAATACAGTGGTAGTGTAAGGACACTTGACCTGGTGCTAAATATATTAGTTTTGGAAACATGAGATGCAAAGCAATTAGCTCACTCAGATCTGTAATGCTCTGGTGAGATATCTTCTGGTATCCATGCTGCATCAGGTACCTTTGCACTGAGCTGCCATCTCAAATGTCAGAATTTCCTGTTGCCTTAAAATATTTGGGATTTCCTGTGGCTCTCTCTGCTTGAGGCTTGGTTGACCTTTTTTCTTTCTTGAAAAGAAAACACACTGTCTCACTGTCAGCTTACTCCGCTGTAGGTTTTATGTTGGCCCTAACTATTACAAATAATATTTTAATTATGAATAATTATTAAAAACGAATTGGTACTGATTACCTATTATTCCCTGGTTGTTTATATTCGAGCCACAGATCAGAAAAGGAAAGACTATTATTTTGACAGGTATCCTTTGATGTGCTAGCCATGTCTTCCCTTTTAAGCACACTACTTGAATATTGGTGTTAAGTCTATTTTATCTTTCTTAGGAAGTGATTTTTTTATATCACTTTTCTCAGATGCTGCACTTGACTACCTAATACAAGGTTCAACCCAAATGTAAAATGTGCTATATGAAACAAAACCTTTTTTTTTCCCCCATTTAATAGTGGTTATAATCCAGAGGCTTCCCACCTATGTTTCCAGTTTTGCTCGTTGTAGTAGTCAAAATATACTCCCCCACCACTTTATTGCTACCATTTCCCTATGATATGCAGAGCCAAGCTTGTCCCTGGTACAACACAGTATGGCCAAATCTATAGTGTAGCCAGCCATGCCCATTTCCCACATCCTCCATCTATATTTTGCTTTTCATGGGACCCATAACACTTAATTTCTTCCTTTTGCTGTGAATATATCATTCCTGCCCTCCCACATATTTTCATACATTTTTCAAAACCTTTTCTAAGGGTTTTCTGATAAGACAGCAGTCAGGTCAGCAGTTACCCCCTGTCAGTTTGCAAAGCCATAGGTCACTCAGAAAAAGTATATATGTAGACATATGCAGTCTAAAACTTGCATTTTGCTAATTTTACTGGAGGAAAAAAACATTTTTGTAAACTGGATTGACCAGCTTCAACTGGGCTTCCACTGAGTGCAAATAAAAAAAGACTTTTATTATGGACTCACATAAGGAGAACATCCTGCTCAAGTACAGGACCTGGCCCCATAAATGTTTTATTTATTTATGCTGTGCCTGGTAGGGTTATGCCCATGGGTTCTCCTCTGAAAGAAGCCAAGGTACACATGGTATTATTTTTTTTTTTTATTTGGTGATAGAGCACAGGTGAATTGGACCTGGACTGCTACAGGCAGATTTAAATTTTCTTTCATCTGTGTTATGTCTTTCTGAATTGCTGTGCCTTGAGCAGTTATTTCAAAATGGGTTGGAATGTTTGAAGTGGTATTAGACTGCTCGAATAAGCATTTGCCTTCCTGTTGTCATCTAACTTCATTATCTTCAGGGCCCTTTTGTCAGGAAAAAGAGATTTTTGACACAGAGTCTATTCTGGCTTGTCTCTGCTGGGTTTGATCTTGACATTTCACTGTTACCTAGCAGGTGCTTTACTTCTTTTGAGCCCCTGATGTCTCTTCAATTCCAGTGTAAATATACTTGCTGTTTCTGGCCTGCACATAAAAAATCCCTGGTCTTTGTTTTTTTCCCTCCAAACTACTCTTATTATTATCTCTGTTGGCTCCTGTGCTTGTCTCCTTATGCAGCAGCCTGACGTGTTGCAGACTCCTGGTATTCCCAACCTCTTTTTATTCCCTGATCCATTTTACTGAATGCTTTCCATCACTCTCATCTGCAGGTCATCCATACATCCCACTGCTTTCGTTTTATTTTCCATGCACCCTGCAGACACAGTGAGTCATATTTACCTTATTTTGCAGGAAGTAGGAGCTGAATCTTCATCAAGGTTAACTATCTGACTTTCCTATACCCCCGTGACAGTAGCAGAGGGACATTGCTTTCCATTTCCAAAGAGAGCAGTGTGATCATTTGATTTCTTCAGTTCCTCCTCTCGAGGGCACAAGACTTATGGATCAGGGAAACTGAGGAATGGTGAGGTAATTGATTTTCCACTGACTTTAGGAAGCCTGTGCAGAGCCTGGACTGCCTGTCAGGGCAGGGACTGTATGTGGCTTCAACAGGTACTATGTGACAGCACAGTGTGACACCATGACCAGGCCTGTAGAGAGTAATTACAAATTATTACAGATTGATTACGAAATTATTAACGATGGATATGGAATTAATGTGTATCCTGTTTGCTTATCACTTAACCAGGAGCTGGAATCAGAAAGGCTGGGCTGTCTGCCATCTCCTTTATGCCCTTTATGTTAGGAAGAATGGGTACAGGGAAGTAATATAAAAACTGTTAGGAAGAGCAGGAAAAGTGAAGACAAATAAGATGGGGAGCTCAGAAATAAATGAAGAATTTTTCCCTGCTCTTGGAGACATTCCTATTTTCCTTCCACCCCTTCAAAGAAGGAGTCTGTAGACTCCTCTGCTTCCCCTTGCTTGACCATCTGTGTCAGGCCAGCAAGCTGAGTCAGATTTTGGCTTAGCTTCACTGATATAAAATGACACTGGTTTCTGCCTGGTTTTGCTTGCTTTTGGGCTTGGTGTGCCTCTGGTAGGTGCAGGATGGGGGCAGTGGTAGATATCACCTTGAAAGGTCAGTGGAAATAGCCTGCTGGCTGGCATTAAATGAGGTGAGCTGGTGGTTTTTGGGTGATGGGTTGGCAGAGGGGTGAAAGATGTCCTTTATGCCCTCTCCTTCCAGCAGCTGTGTGATGCTCCATGTACTCAGATGTTCTGCTCACTGCATTGCTCAGCCACTTGCACCAAACTGCTCTTATGCTTTGAAAGCACTTGAGTCTCATCAGAAAAAAAATCTGCTGCTTTCATGGCCTCATCTCTGGTTAGAGAGACCAGACAGGACCAGCATCTATGCTTAATGTCTTTTGGGTCTTTTGCATATATTAGCTGTAGAATATAGCTCGCTTTTCAAAGCCTTACCTTCCTGTCTGAGCTGTATTTCCACCTTGCCTTTGCTCTCTGAAGAGGCAATGAGACACCTCTGAGGTGGGATCTCAGTGTGACAGCAGCATGGATTGCTGCAATCTGTCCATTTGTTCAATTCTCACCCTATAGCTGAAAAAACCTGTAGTTGTTTGGCATCATCTGCTGTTTTGCAGGAGTTGTTTCTTGTTTGGATTGCAGCAACAGGCTTTTTCCTTTTCTTCCTGCTGCTTCTTGACAGCCAGTCTTGACAAGCCCTTCACAGTCTCTGTGGATTTGTTAATTTTCTGGTTTTTCCACCCCTTCCTGCTATTCTTACCTTGCGTCAGTGTTTATTTGACCTCATACTGATTCAGCATTTACAGTTACCAATTAGATTCAGAATATTGCTTTGACATTTACCTGAAACTCAAGGTCTTTATTGCTAAGACATCCAACTTAACAGTTTCTCTAATCTGAGGTTCAACATTGCTCATACTTGTCTTTGCTAGGGATAAGTCCTGTGATTAATGAGATCCGTAAATTGTGTTGAGAAATTTTCTAGCAGTTAATGGGCAAGACTTAGTATCCCTGCAATAAGGGTGTTTATGGTTATTACATCTTTTATAAAGTTTCCCCTCACCATCAGCAGCATCACGCATTGGATGAATGTGCTAATTTTAGAACAAAATAATTGAACAAATGGCAAAGTTCCACCACTGGTGATCATTGGTAATGATCCCAGGCTTAAAATTAGATTATTTCTTTTTCCAAACGTTCAGATGTGAGCTGTGTCAGTTACATAGCAGCCACTGTATCTAAGTAAACCTCTGCTTTCCTTCACTTCTTTTTATCTTTCCATACCCTCCTTTTTGTCTGGTTCTTTTTCTCTTCCTTTTGTGTTTCTGTTCTGGATGTGCTTTTCTGTTGCAATTCTGATTAACAAGTTTACCTCTTCCTTGTCTTATCTGTTAAAATGTGGGTTGGGCTGAGAGTGAGGTGTTAAGAGTTTTAACTTCTGTAATAACATGAAATAAATATACTGATGGAGCAACCTGTGCCTTTGTTCTGTTTTCTCAGGCTGTTTTCATGTTTGGTCAGACATAATTTATGAACACTTATTACCCATGCCTGAGAGGATTAGGAAATTTATTTTTTTTAAAAAACCTGAAATCTCCCAACTCAAGGCTGATTGAAATAAATGCTAGAACTCTCAGTAATCTTGTTATGAACAGAATTAATTCAGGTCAGTGCCTTTAAATGTCTCATCCTTGATTTCTGCTCAGTCCTATTGTGACAAACCATTATTTATAGGAGCTGTTCCTTCCTAGGAGGAAGAGGTTTATCATCCCATCACTCTAGAGGATGCAGAGAAGCAGGTTGGCCTCAAGTCTTGCAGGCTGACAATGAGGCACACAGAGCTGTGTAATGTGTCTTTGGTGGTGTGTTTTGTGTAATGCAAAAGTCTGTCTGGTGTTAAACTCTTCTGAGTACCTGTTTGTGGGAAGAAAAGCACTCTATGGTTCCCTTTTCCTGACTGGTTCAGGATCAGACACTTAGCTTGCTCCTGACACTAAGCTCAGCTCACAACGTGGTATTTTGTCCTTACCACATGGGAATGTCCTCTCCAGACCCTTGCTTGCCCTTGTTAGATATTTTTGTACCTAAACCAGATCCACCATTCTGCTATTTCAAAGTTAAGTATTTTAAGCTGTTCATCAGAAGACATATCTGCCATTCCTCAGTGTTAGTCTTCCTGATCTCCTCTTGGATCTTACCCAAAATGTGCATGTCCTCCTTTAAACTTGATGCCTCAGCTGCAGTACACACTGTTCCCCCCCCCCCCCCCCCAAAAAAAAAAAAAGAGTTTTGATGAGGGCAGTAAAGAGTGGTTTTATAAATTCATTTGCTTTATGGACAGATTCACCCCCTACCACCTTTGAGCATTTACATAGCTTTCCTTCCAGCTGTTACAGGTCAAGATGTACAAAGGGAAAGGACTTTTCTGGATGTTCTCGTTCTTAATTTCATCTGCCTGAGTATGGGCTATGCATTAGGAGTCTTCACCTCTGAAGGACAGACCAGCACCAGATAGTTATCTAAATTACTGCTCTCTATTTCAGTTCACAAGTAAATATCTAAGCCCAAAGTATCTATAAATTTAAAAGTACAACTCTGGTTTTCCCACCCTTCTGTTCTCTCTCCCCATGCATCATTCACGGCTACACTTAGCAATGAAAACATATTTTTAAGGTTGCATATTTAGATGTCTTTTCCAAAGAGGTACACATTCAGAAGAAACATAGAATCATAGAATCATAGAATTGGCTGGGTTGGAAGGGAGCTCAGAGATCATTAAGTCCAACCCTTGATCCACTCCCCCCGTGGTTCCCAGCCCATGGCACTGAGTGCCACATCCAGGCTCTTTGGAAAGATCTCCAGACACGGAGAATCCACTACTTCCCTGGGCAGCCCATTCCAAGGTCTGATCACCCTCTCCAGAAAGAAATTCTTTCTCAGCTCCAACCTAAACCTCCCCTGGCACAACTTGAGACCCTTTGTGCCCTCTTGTCTTGCTGAGAGTTGCCTGGGAAAAGAGCCCAACCCCCCCCTGGCTCCAACCTCCTTTCAGGGAGTTGCAGAGAGTGATGAGGTCTCCCCTGAGCCTCCTCTTCTCCAGCCTCAACACCCCCAGCTCCCTCAGCCTCTCCTCACAGGGTCTGTGCTCGAGTCCCTTCACCAGCCCAGTTGCCTCCTTTGGACCTGCTCCAGGACCTTGATATCCCTCCTGAGGGGCTGAGGGGCCCAGAACTGGACACAGGACTCAAGCTGTGGCCTCCCCAGGGCTGAGCACAGGGGCAGAATCCCTTCCCTGGACCTGCTGGCCACACTCTTCCTCAGCCAGCCCAGGATGCCATTGCCCTTCTTGGCCACCTGGGTACACTGCTGCCTCCTCTTCAGCTTCCTGGCAAGCCAGACTCCCAGCTCCCTTTCTGCACCATTTAAAGCATGGCCAAAAAATATGCTAGACTGGTACACGGGAGAGAATCACAAGTGTTTATTTCAACAAGCCTAAAAAATATCTTAGTAGAAGTGAGAATTTTCTCATATTTTTTTTCACACTGTTGTTTTACTCAGGAGCTGTACCTTGGGCAGCCTCAGATGATTAAAAACTGTCAGAGGAACTTAGGAGGTACAGGACTCCTTGAGAAGCCAAAGCACTGCATTGCCCTGTGGCCACAGCACCTCTATGCCCTGTGATGTGATTCTCAAAATTGAGAGCCACCAGAGTAGCTTTCTCCAAGCTGAATATCAGATGTAAGCATGTGAGGTAATCTCATTTTGCTTATGGCACTCAGGAGAGTCTCTTCCAGTTGTTCTAAATGGGGGATTTTTTTGAAAACAATGGAACTGGATCCACATTTAAGAAGAAGTAATCAGAATGGGCCTATTAGGAGCAAAAATTAGGCTTGGATATTTGAGATGCTCCCACTTTTATACTTTAAAAGTTCTTCCTTGAAAATGCAAACTTTGACCACTGGAGAATGTGCAAGAAATGAAAAGGGCAGTTAAAGAGGATAGCTCTTTCCTCAGTACAGAGTCTTGAGATGTCTCCTCCCTTCTTCGTAATTCCTTTCACCTCAAACTGCCTTTACCAAAAAGTCTTGTTTTGAATTAAAAAAAAAAAAAGAAAACAAAGGAAAAAGATTAAAAGGCACAAAACATACAGGAACAAACTTATGAAATTCTTTGAGTTTAGGTCAGAAAAGGCCTTGATGGATTCAAACTAGAGGAGGGGAGGTTCAGACACGAAGTTTGGAAGAAGTTCTTCACCATGAGGGTGGAGAGACCCTGGCACAGGTTGCCCAGAGAGGTGGTGGAAGCCCCATCCCTGGGAGCTTTTAAGGTCAGGTTGGATGGGGCTTGGAGCAGCCTGGGCTGCTGGGAGGTGTCCCTGCCCATGGAAAGGGGTTGGAAGTGGATGATCTAAAAGGTCCCTTCCCAACCTGAAAATTGTATGATTCTGTGAAAAGCACAGAGGTCCCTGCTGTACTGCTGATGGAGGAAGGGTGTGGGGGCTTATCAGATCATCCTAAGGTGAAGATCAGCCATTGATAGGGTGAATCTTTCCTGAACTAGCTGTACTGATTTTTTAGAACACAGAAAATTAGCTCATGTGGAAATGCCTGCACTGCAGATTCTTGGACAAGGTTGTCTTAACATCTTGCAGGACAACAAGAAGTTATATGCACACATTTCCACAACACAGAACACATAAACTCCTACTATGTGTTTTTAAAGCTACTCACCTTTTTTTCCTCTTCGGGAAACAAAGAGGCCTCACTTTAATGCCACGTGTCTTGCCTTCTTAATTTCCTGCCCTTACAGCTGCTGCCAGTTAGACAAGAGGATGGATATGGTCTGAGAGATTCTCTAGTCCTTGTAATAATCGTGTTGACCAAGAAAGCTAGCAGGGTCCTGGATGCCCTTTTCTTTTGGGCAGGGGAGGCTGGCAGATTGCTTCCTGGCTGTCCCCCACTGAGCCCAGCTGGGGAGTTAACTTTAAGTATTGGCAGCACCAATTGTTCCCAGCTCAGCTGCCAGGCTTCTGAAATCATGTAACTGGGTTAAAATGGAGAAGATTAAAAATAACAATCTGCGAGATTTTTTTTTTTTTCCCCTTGGCTTCTGAGCTAAAGGAAGGATTTGACTTGTGTTGTCAATTGTTTCTACAGGCAAAGGTCATTTAAATACATATGAGATTTCTACTCAGTTACAGGTGTAGTTACCAGAAAACTACAAGCATCATGGGTCTTGGATTAAAATGGTGACCGTCTGGAAAACAGGGTGTTTCAGTGACTGTGTTACACATGAGTTTAAATAACTTCCCAAAAAGAGAAAAGGAGCAAAATAGTGTGACTTAAGTCATCAAATGACAAATCCCTTGCTAGCATGGCTGAATACTCAGAGGAAAGAGTCAGAAGCCACTGTATTTAACAGCTGCTGTCCATGTGAAGTTGAGTTTTGGAGGTCTTACTTCTTTGGCTTTCCAGTTTTCACATCAGTCTCCAGCTTTTTGCACTTGCACCCACCTTGTGCCACACATATGTATGTTAAGTTTATGAGCACAGATGATTACTGACCTTCCAGTTTGGGGAGTCTGGTGTGGTTTTCAACCAAGGACCTGCAGAGTCTATGGAAACTGAGAATTAACTGTTCCCACCAGGAAGATGATGTCTTGGGTTCTTGGTATCTTTTTATTTGTTTTGATGGGTGTGTTCTATTCACATTTCTGTGTTAAGAAAAAGGAGATGAGAACTCATGCTGATAGACTTTACCTAATGAATGATATCAAATATCAACTGCCTCATTTTCTTGCTAGAGGGCTGCAGTTTAGCTGGCAGAATGGAGAGGAATTGGCAAATTGGACCGGCACCTTTAATTTCACGGATGGCGGAGCAGTGAAGAGTGGCAGTGACACAGGCACCAGGTACCAACACTCGAGGCAATGACTACAGAGATCTTTCTTTCTTGGTATGAACCACAAATGTGAGCACAGGATGTATGAAGAATGAGGTTTGCAGTTTGTTTTTGTTGCTTAGCAGTGCTCCCTGTGGCACAGAAGATGCCAGGGATGCCCAAGTGCTGTGTTGTTCTCTCCCTTCAAGTCCTTAGGACCAGTTTTGAATATAACACAAGCATCCATGCAGTACATAGGAGGGTGGCTTCTGTTTCCTGGCCTCTCCTATTTCTATTCCCCCACCAATCCTATTTGTCAATATTTGGCAGTGTGAGAGAGTGGGACTTGGGTGGGCAAGGTTCCAACGTGACAGTATTGATGCACACAGAGCACACAGATGCACAGAAGGAGAATCTGGCCCAAGTTTTCTTTATAATAGAATACATATTCTGAGAAAACATAGTTTAACTTGAAATCTTTTCAGGGCTTCAGTGGGGAAAAGTGTTCTGTTGAGATAAGACTGGATTTTTCCCTTTTTTTTTTTTTTTTTACACTATTTTGAAAATATGAGAAGCACTGATATGCCCTTGCACTTTTTGTAATCACCAATTTGTGGCAAGATCCTTCTGACTGCCATGTGTCTGAAGGGTCATGAGGAGCCATGAGACTGGCTCAAGAGACTGGTTGTGGTTGTGCCTCAAGAGCTCCCCATGGAGCTATCCCAGGCCATTTACATAAATCTGGGAATCTCAGTGGTAGAGGCTAAAAATCCTGAGTCGTGTGTAGCATCAATAGGGAAACCTTAGAAAGACTGAAAGTTAAGAAAATACTAACCAAGTAAAAGAAGCTTACATTTAATACCTGTGGATGAATGAAACTCTCTCTGGGTAAATTACATATTTTGTTTAAGCTGTGGTTCAAGCATGTTTTGGTAACCACACGCCACTACAGCTGTGGAGCTGAGAGCTTCTCACAGGCACAGAGCCTGACCTGCCAAAAATCATCCAGCCTCACAGAACTGCAGCAGTGCTGCAGTTCCTATTCCACTCCTCACTGCAATGTGATCCTGCCTGAGTGCTACCCACCACTCACTGGTTGGTTTAAGTCTCTAGAGTTCTTTTTTAGTAAGAATATTTGCAGCTTAAGCTGCAATTCTGTGGTGAGAACAGGGGAAGAATGGTTATTTCTGTGTGTGTATGCATGTGCCTATCTCTTTGTGTATCTATCTGTCTCTCTTCCACGATGTTTTTTTCCCTTGTTTGTGTGTGCATTTACAGTCTGTATGGACAAACAGCTTAGGCACTTGGCATGTAAAAGAACTGAATGTGGCACAAAGACATCTTCATGAAGACGTAAGAGAATTAATGAATATTGACTTCCCCCTCTAGGCACCCTTGACAATTGAATCATCAATTGAAGAACAGGGAGCCCAAACCCTTGACTGCAAAATACATACATACTAGTTGTGAAGCACTGAGTGACAGTACTATTCTCAATCTTTTTAGCCCCTTCAAAGGCAAAGAGGTTCAGGATGTGTTTTTTCTACAATGAGTCTCAAGCTTCACAAGCTAAATATAAATTTCAAAGGTTATAATATGAGTAGAAGATGCAAGTGTCAGAGGCTATTTCATGTTTATGACTGTGGAGCTGAAAGATGGAAATTTTGATTAAGAGATAAGTCTAGCTGCAACACACATTGCACATAGGTGTGTTAGAGATATTATTTACCCATTTGACTACTGTCTGAAAGCAGAATACAGCAAAATTTAAAAAAAACCAACTATGTAGATAGAGAGGTGAGACTGGAGGTGAGACTGTGGTGAGTAACTGCAGGGCTATGCCATAAATTGTTTACTATTTACCTTTGATCACCTTTCTTACTGTGTTATCACTGGATGCCTCCTGAGAGTCTTAATCTGACCCCCAGCTTCAGGCTGTTAATATCAATTGAAAACAGGCCTTCCTCTAATGAATAATTCTTTCCACCAAATGGAAAACTTGCAGAGTACATTTTAACAACCTGATTTTGCTTGCATATATTTACAGGTCTCCAGAGAGGTGTCTGAAGTGCACAAAAGTAATTATGTGTCAGCATGCTCACAGTAAATACATTTCATTGCACAGCTCTGCAGTTTATTGTATTACCACCTCCTTCTGGAAGATGTGGTGTTTGAAGATATTAATTGAAATCAATATTAGCATGCTCTTCATCAGCTGTCTTCATTTCTATATCTATGTGGATACAGGTATCTATGTAGATACCTGTTTATTCATACATATGTGGACAGAAAGGAAGGATTTTTCACATTTTTTTTTATCACATTTTTTTGTCACATTGTCTGATTTCAGTAGGAACTGATTTGGACTCTAACTAATGTATGAACTTAAAGTTTGAAATGGGAATGCTGCTGCCCAGGGGGAGTTCATTGCACAGTTTCAGAAAACAATCCCTCTCTGATTGCAGGTAGCTCCACCGTGCTGTGGTAACCAAGCTAACCATGGTTTTTCATCCCAGTGCATGAGACACTTCTTTGGGCTGATTAGGACCAGTCCATGGAGATAAAATCCATTATCATCACTCAGCTCAGTATGTGGTACAACCGAGAGTGTGGATCATATTTTGTGGCACCTACTGTTGGTGTGCTTAGATGCCTGGCAGAGATCTTTGTTTGCTGGGGCTTTTTGTGCACCAAAAGCTTCATTTCAATGCATATTGCACTGCTGCAGGTGTCCTAGGTAAAAAAGAAGTTGTGAATACTTTCAAGGAGTAAATTTAAACACTCAAAACCTGCCCTGTACTACAAGGATGTGTACTTTCAGCTAATGGAGTACTAGGTGGACTGAAGGCTCTTTGAAACCCTTACTCAGTGTTAACCAGTTGTCAAATTCTGGCTTATTTTTGGTTCTTACATATTAGCCATTGCTCAAATTTCTAGTATTTTTTCCCCTCCTTATGCTTAGTATTACAAATCTTACAACATTCTTGTGGGGAATCAGGGAAAGGGTTCTCTCTGGTGCTGGTTATGAGAAGTAATGTTTGAAACTGCTTCCTAGAGCTCTCATCCCTCTGTTCTCCTTCCCATGTTTTGCAGTTTGCTGGGATTGTGAGTCTTCAGGCTTAAAGCATTTTTTGTTGCCAAGAAGCTGCCTTAATGATGTGATGTTCTATCTTGCCATGTTGATAGGGCTATGGTGTTCTTTGCCACCTTCATATGAGGTTCAATGTCAGGTTTAGGTGTTGAGACCTTTGATGGGTGGGAGGAGATATGAGCTTTCTGCTTTCTGGTCTGTCTGTTTGTACCCAGAATTCTTCTGTTTGCAAATATGGAGCTTGTCCTCAGTGCCTACAAATTAGAAGGCATAATCAATTGAATTTATCAAATACACATTTTACAAAAATGGATGTGACGGCTCGAGCCATCTTCAAACCATATTGTCCAGGACAGTAGTAGCTGAGGATGTTGCTTGAGCCATAGTGCTGAACTCCTCGTACAAGGATATTAAAATATGAAGAATCACAAAAAAAAAAACAGAAGAAGAAACAACAACAAACCAAAAAAACCCCAAAACAACAACAAAAAAAACACCCAAAAAACAAAGAGAGCGAGAGAGAAAGAAAAAAGAAGAAAGAAGTGCCACTGTTTGAAATGATAAACTGAAATGTGTTTTCTTGACGTGTTATTGATGTAGAAATGTTAACCACATGTTCTACCATGCATCCCTGGTGGTCATATGGATAACAGCATCAGCACCTTGCTTCAATCAGAGTGATACGAATGGTCTTGATAAAAACATCCAAACAGCAGCTTATTACAGTTGGAAGAGTTCTGAAATTAAATTGGTAAATCAGAACTCCCCCCAGCATTGCCCAATGCTGCTCCTCAAGTGGCACTGTTGTTTTGACACAGTGGCTGTGAAAGAAAAGAGACACCAATGTGTCCCTAAAACCAGAATTCAATATGTGCTCCAGTAAATCATGCTGGGGAGGACATGTGGTAAGAGTGGGATGACCTCTAAGGGAAGATGCATGGCAGCCAGTGTGAGAGAAGACCCGGGAAGCACAGGGGGGTTGTGATATTGCGAGGTGGGTTTATCAAACTGCAGGAGGAAGCCTGCACTTTGCTGTGTCATTTGGGGCTGTTTCTATTATAGCTCCTGCTGTTACACCCCACAGCTGTTCCAGCAGAGCTGTATGGGGTAGCAGATTAGAATGAAATTTGGGAGAGTTGTGGCTCCCAGATGAGTGGGCAGAGAAGAACACGACCACATGGCACTGGCAGGAGTGGATGTTTGGTCAATTGGTGTTGCTGATGTGGTGTTGGGCAGCAGAGACAAGCAAACCCAAAATGATCTGTGCATTGAAATGTGAAGAGAGGAGATAAAAATGGGAATGTCAGGATGCAACCAGTGCCAGTTTGCCAGGAGCTTTCATAGCTGTGGTGGAAAACAGACCCTCAGGGTATCACAGCTATCATCTTATCTGTGCAGATGTGTGAACTGCCTGTGAAATCATGACCAGAGCAAATAAGGAATCTAGAAAAGGATCACCCCTGAGATACAACAGATGGATGCATGAACATTTCAAAGGTTACTTGGGAGGTATATAGAGTTATCAATGAACTGCTTGTAAGGGACAGAGATATAAAACCCACTCTTGTGGAAGATAAAACAGGACTCAGGGCTGGTTTTGTGAAAGGCTTTTGTTGTTGTTGAGTTTTTTGTTTTGGTTTGTTTGGGGTTTTTTTGTTTGTTTTAAAATAAAAATCTTTTAATTTGGAAAATACGGTTCCTTAAGAAAGTGCCCACATATTGGTGGATGAAAATTTCTGATGCCTTCTTTTGTGAAAATCCCAAACAACTTATAACACATTTAAGGAGACAAATCTAGCCAAATGTTTCAAAACATCCTAGGAGTTTTGAGGAGTTTCATGAGATGATAGGTTTAACATCAGCTACAAGAAGCTCCTGGGAAGCATGGGTCCCTGTACAAGAATTCCAGCTCCTGATTATTTTTTTTTTTTATTTTTCTGATTCTTCTTGAAACAAAACCTTGCACTAATGATGTAATTTCTATCTTTAGCTTCCAGACATGGGATTATATTTTTTTCTTGCTATACTGAACTGAAAAGCTTTCTGCAACTAGTAATTGCTTCCTGGTGCAGTGCTTCCCTACTCAGTCAGCATATGTTTAGATTAAGATTCATACGCCTCTCAGACTTTTTAGAACACAAATAACTTCTGCAGGTCCTTTTGTAACTCCAGACAGTATCTCAGACCTTTAAAGATGAAATACCAGAACTCAGTGCAGTAATTTGGAAGAGCTGTTGCCACGTAGTGTACACAAAGTTGTGTGACCCTTTTCCCTTGCTTATATTTTCATTTTTTTACATTATATGGTTTATAATGACACATTTTGTTCCTAGCCACAGCAACATGCTGAAAGTTAGGTATC
Organism: Calypte anna; assembly: GCF_003957555.1. Classification (NCBI taxonomy): domain Eukaryota; kingdom Metazoa; phylum Chordata; class Aves; order Apodiformes; family Trochilidae; genus Calypte; species Calypte anna. The sequence continues at coordinate 3,743,383 of NC_044274.1, forward strand.
AGTTAGACATCTACTACATCTAGTAGCATCAGAGAGGAAGACTGCAAAAGATTTTAACCAATTAATGCCAGTGATATTGGCATCAGCAGATGGTAGCCAGGAGGAATGCGAACCTTTTCCTGTATTTGTTGTCCAAACCTTGTAGTTTTTGATGTTGTCACAGAGAAATACTAGTAGACTTCATCTCTGATGATGTTGACACCTAGTTTCTCTGCTCTGAAGGAGTTTTCCAGAGACCTTGTAGCTGTGATGTGCTCTACCCCAGTAGTATTTTTGCTGCAAGGGTCTGAAGGTCCCATGATGACCATGCCAGATAAACATGAGTCTCTGTGATCTTAAAGAAGTGAGTAGGGAAAGTGAATTGAGACCCAAGGGTGGCCATGGATCTGCTTATAGGGGCAAGTGCAGGCACTGCTAATTGGACAGTTCTCCCAGAGAGTGTTTAGTAGAAGCCTGTAGGGCTTTGGTTCATTTATTCTCATTTCTTATTCACTGGATACTGTATATTTTTGGAAAGATCTTTGCTTTTCCTGCAGGGTAGGTGGAATCTTTCCTGCGAGGCTCTGCTCTCTCCCAGCGTTAGTGCTGCAGCCTCACTGCCAGCAGTGCAGAAATGGGGGAAATGGGAAGGCAGACTGTCCAGGAGAAAATGGTCTTGCTTAAAAGATGCCTGACAATTGCACTCAGTTATATTTTTCAACCTTTGTTCAACATACCAGGCAAATCAGTGCCTCACTCCAAGTGCCACTTCAAGGGAGGGCTGAAGTCTCAGGCTTTCTTGATCAAGGAAAGCTCATTTCTGATCAAAGTAGCAGCAGCCCAACTGCAGATGATCAAAGACCTAAGAGGCAGCTGGTGTACTGGCAAACCAGATCTGTCTCTCAGTAAGCTGCTCAGCTGGAAGTCAGGTTGCAACGGGAGAGATGCAGGTTAGAAAAGAAGGAAGTCTCAGTTAGTCATAAATGGGAAATTACACAGTGAATAGCCTCTCATTTCTGGCCATTCAGTACTGAGAGCCATTAAAAAAAAAAAAAAAGAACACAGAACAGTGTATCGTGTAGTGCCCAGTGCCCAGGGAAAGGCAATCCTGTGTGCAACCATGCTGTTTGTGTGATTCTGTTGTAGTTGTATTCCCTATTGTAAAAAATCACCAATTCTTGTGTTGGTTTTCCTGTAGACTTGCGGCCTCTGTGGGAGAAAAGTTGTTTAAATTTCAGCAGGGGAAGCAAAGGCAATGCAGGGAGAAGACATTCTGGCATTTATGGGTATAAAACAGGATTTTCCTTCTTGTACAGCTGGAGCAAAGCCCTTTTCCCTAGCACAAGGAGTAGTGTATTCAGGTTTGCCACTTGCCAGTAATCAAGAGCATAACTCAGTATAAACTTCACTACATCCTTGCTTCTTGGCGAGATACCAGGCTGAGGAAGATGATGGGGGGGAAAGTTTCCATTTCCACTCATTAAGCTTCCCATCAGGCAGCTGTATCCTTGTTCCAGGGAGCTACATGATTTGGAGTGGGAAGCTGTGGGCTGAAGCAGGACTTGGAGCCCAGGGTGTGGGTGAGACTGATACTTCCTCAGGGAGAGCATGGTGGGCTGGTCTCCAAACATTCTTGGCAGGACCAGACCCTGCCGAGGGGAGGAGCTGGGTTTAAAGGACATCTGTAGGGGATGAGGGAACCCATGTTCCTTGTTCTTGAGCCCAGTGCTGTGCACAAGCTGTATTGTGGGAAAGTGCAATGTGAAGGGCTTCTGTGGGAAGAGGCTGGCTGGTGCTCCAGGGAGCTGCCTCTGCTAATTTGCTGCAGTGGGAGGAGGATTGTTGTGAAGCAAATAAATAGCATGAGTACTCCTGGGAGAAAGGGGAGAAATTTGATTATTATTATTTTTTTTTTTCGCAGTCTATTGACCAGATACTGTCTTGCAAATTCCTTAATGCTGTTATAGTATCATTGATGCTTGCAACCTAAGCAATGCAGCATCAGTAGCATTAACACTAAGGAGGCTTAGTGTCTGGCTGTCTGTTTCAGATGTAGCTCAGGGGTTAGGAATGACAGCCCAGATGATGATTATTCATTCATTTAAGTTCAGCTGGGTTCACCCCATGGCCTGTAGCCTCTTCTCCCCAGCTGGTGCAGAAGTGACACTGCTGTTGGTGTCCCCAGGATGCATGTGTCCCCTTGGCAGTGTGTCATCCAGCCTGTTTCACAGGTTCCTCTCTCTGCACTTACACATGGTGCCAAGCTGTGAATTTGACACTCATAATGACTCTGCTGGAAAAGCTGGAGCTATCGTGAAAGTTACAGACTTGCAGCCCAAGTCCAGTGCTTTTAGAAACTGCAGGCTAATGGAATAACTCTCCTACAAATCCAGTGCTGCCTCGTGGATTTTCTTTTCGCATCCAGAAGCAACATATTTTTTACCTACTCCTTGCCTTTTTGCTGTTCTGCCTCTTCGGTGACACATCCTTTTTGAATTTCTGTTTTTGGTCTGTGGATTTGGTAAGCAGGCAGTGATCAAAGGGGATGGCTGGGACTCAGGAAACTTCATCTCTGTTTCATAAAATGACATCTCTGTCACCAGCACTGGGGGCTGGAGCCAGCCTTCCCCTGCTGCTGCTCTCCCACGTGATAGCATGTGTGCCGCTTGACATCTCAGCTGCAGTTCTCTAACCCAGCATCAGAGCCAGGAGCATGCAGGAAGAGATAAAAATAAATGCTAATCTGAATTTTCTGCCATTCTTCTCCGAGGCACATGCGAGGTACTGAAATCCAGTGCTAGATGAAAAGCAAGGAGGAGGTTGATCACCATTGCTATCCCACCCCCTCTACGCCCAAAGAGGAAGGAGTGATGTGCTCAGTGTTGTGTGGAGGTGTACACCTGCCTCAGGTGTTGTGTAAAGCATGCACACCCAGGGCCTCAATCTTGCCTGGCTCCAAGTATTCAAAATAAAAAAAAAGTATTCAAAATAAACAATGGGTACCCCAGAAGTATAGTAGGAAAAATGGGTATTACAGGAAGGTGAAAAAGTTGGCTGGACTGGTAGGCAGGGGGGGGAAACTTCTTCACCCCTGCTTAATTCTGCAGCCAGTAAAAAAACCCTGTGGTATTGGCTCCACAAAGAGAAAGATTTCAGTTTAGGTTGGGAAGTTTGCCTGGGTTATGATCCACACAGAGCTTTGGCCTGGTGCAAGCAGTTGATCTCTTAATCCAGTTTCAGTTGGAGCAGCTCTCAAAATGCACAAGCTGCTGAGATGCAGCTCAACAAAACAAGGAGATGTGCCAATTCAGTGGGTTTCAGATATTCATCAGCAAAGGCTGAACATCCGGGTGAACAATTCAGTTGGAAGGAGAGCCCAAGCCTTGTGGTGGGAGGCAAGATGAAGGTTCATGTCACATGAACTTTAATCTCCGTTCTGGAGGAAGTGTTTTGCCATGTGTCACAGATGATGGAGTGCTTCAAATACACAATATCCTCTACAAAACCAATAAAAGTATATTTGTTGCATGGAATACTATGCAAGCTCATTTCCAGATAGTCACATTTTAAAAAGACTGCAGAGCTTATGGTTTTCCTGCCAATAATTATTTTAATTCTTCATTAGGAATTTATGATCTTCTGCCACCTTCTAGGCATGGCCCTCTTCCTTTCAGCCTCAAGTTTTTTTGCCTCTCACTGGATCACAGGAATTATTGGCTTGGGATTTGGCAATGCTGAGGTGAAAACTTCAGGGAGAGGTGAAGGAGACACATCCTAAGGCAGCATTCAAGAGGATAAAAACGTTCCCAGTTGGCAGCAGATTGCTTTGGAAAGCTCTTGGGCTTCTTTCAGTTGCATAGTATGGTCCCTTTCTTCCTTCTATAGGTTCCTTTCCTCTCCAGTTTATCAGATTGATTTCTGAATGTACTTTCAAGGCAAAATTCAGAAACTATTTGTTTGGTTTTAGATGATTCTGACCTTTTGCAGCCCTGTTGGAGATGTTTTCTGGACACCCTCCCTCCCTGCTGTTCCCCAGGGCGGTGTGAATATTTTGTGCTTCTCCAGAATGGATCAGTTTTGAATGATTTTGATGTTAACTATAAACATGAACTAAGGAAGCAAATAAGGCTTTCCTGCTTAGGGATTATATATTCAGAACTGAACAGACGTTCAGGACAAACATGAATTTTTGCATTATTTTAAAATGACACAAACCCAAAATGCTACATTTCTAGTGATGGTTTAAATAAAGCTCTTCCAGGAATCGTGTGATTTTCTTTCATATTGAAATTTCAAAGGATTGTTTGGTGTTACAGCCTCATTAATTCTGAGATTTTAAAGGATCCATCAGAATACCTTGCTCTAGCCTTGGTCATAATACCTATTCCTCCAGGTGATCTCCTAGTTTTTCTTGACTATGCTCATAACCACTGTATTGATATGCACAGTTCTTAGGTATTAGGTTTTAATAATACTGATAAGTGGTGAAACTAACACACAGGTTAGTTTAAACACCAGTTTAAACCAGCCACCAGTTTTGGCTGGGTTTTTGTTTTTTTTTTCTCCAGTCTGATGGCTAGCAGGGGGGAATTAAAAACAAAACAAAACAACACAAATATCTATGCTTATATTTTAATTAAGAATAGTACTGTCATTTGTGCTCTGTCAGAGAGTTCAAATCCCTGTGTTCAAGAAACCATCTCATTTTTTTGAGAAAACAATCCCAGCTTCCCTTCCCTTCCAATGAAACTCTTGGTTGCATAGAGGGATGCATCTGTCTCCACAGACAGAATGCACCTTCCAGCACTTTGCTTCTCATCTAGAAGATTTAAGAAACTGTTTTTTTTAAACTCTTAGCACATTCAGATGCTCAAAGGACAAGAACAGTGTTCCTGAAGTGATCAGTGCTTTTCCTCTGACTTTCAGTGGCAGTTGCCATGTGCTGTATCTGGGCCATGTTGGTAACTACAGGACAGAGGAACTCCTGTAGAGACGGACCAACTCATTATTGGTGGCTGTTCTACAACCAATTAGGAAAATCTCTAATAGTGTGTAAGATAGGTATTCCAGCCTGGGGCATATTTGTAATATTTTTTTCTTTTCCTTCTTCAGGTATTTTGAGTTTTATGAAGGGCCTTTGGAATACAACTCCACCAAATGCCTGGAATTACGTCAGGACATCATCGAGGTGAAGGTTTTGTCTATGTAAGTATGAATTAGTATTTGTTTAAAGGTTACTTATCAGGCAGGATGAAAATTTTAACTTACAGTAGCATTGTAAAAGTTTCCAGGCTTCAGGTCCCACCAAGAGGGATTCCTGAGGTTCTCTTGCATATGCAAGTAGTTGCATTTGAATCTGATCTGAGGTCCATTTGAAAAACCTGAAGGCATTTCACAGGCATTGAGGTGTTTTGGTCAGGCTCAGTATCACTCTTTAGAGTGAAATACCCTAATATAATTTGTAAAACTATATTCCAGGTCCTCTTCTGAGGATGACTGAAGAGTAAGAGCAGCCAGAAAGACTCATAGCAAGTGTTCATCTAGCCTAAGGCTTTGTCATTGACAATGAACAGCAGTGAAACCTAAGAAATAAAGCAAAAAGGTTTGCCCTTCCTGATAACAAAAACTGGCATGGGGACTTGCTGAGTGGTAGGTGGTGATGACACTACAGTAGCTAGAGTGAACAATAGCTCTCTCTTGAGTTGTTTTGATCTTTTCTGAGCCCATTTCTACTTTTGACCTCCACAGTTTCTGAGTTTCAGAAGTTAATACCATCACTAAAAAGTAGGGAAATGCAGTTCTGAGAAGTAATAATATATCTGTATTTTGTCTTTTGTGGTCCTATCAGAAAACCAGTAGGTCCAATGAAATGTATCCATGAAGCCACAGAGATGGCATCAGGCAAAAAAAGTGAGGTTACCAGTGGACCTCACTGGACAGAGCAAAAAAAGGCTATTTTTTGGAAATGTATTTTGCACTTTCAGCCTTGCAATGCATTTAGGTGTATAAATTATGCCTTGGTAATTTTACTGACAACCCAGAAGGCTTATTAAGGTCTGGGATGTGCTCTGAGAATCTCAGTTGGAAGCACAGCTATACCAGTGCATAGCATTAAGCAATCAGGGCTACAGCAAATGGAATTTGTTGCCACGGGTCCACATGAACTTTGAGCCTGTCTCCCTCACTGACTTTGTGCACAGGAAAATGTAGGTTATGTCCTTGTCTTCTGTGCTTGGTGCTGGATGAAAGGTACACAAGTAGCAACTTTGCACTGCATGCTGACTCGCAGTGCTTAAAAATAAAAAGAAAGGGTGAGAATGTGACACTTCTGCCAATGTTCTGCTGGGGATGGGAGGGGTTGAACTGCATTTCTGCACCCCTATCAGATGGTACAGAGAACTGCACATTTCATCTTACACCTGCCCAGCTGGGTAGAGTCAGCCTTACTGTTACAATAGGTGTTATTTGACACGAAGCATTTCTACAGTGCTGGGTTCTTCTGCCCTGCTTGCTTCTGATGTGCTCCATTTCCTATGTCAGCCCTTGCAGTAATGGAAGATTTCCAAGTTCATGTGCATTGGTGGGCTACAGAAAGTATAATATGACCTAATTCCTCCTTGTTACTTCCACAGACTGGGAAATCCTAAGTTCTACTCACATTAAATACATAATTATCTTAAAAGTCCTTGCTTTATTCAGATATTTAGAGCCCTCAAGCCTGAAGAGAACTCATTAGGACCTATCAGTCTTGAAGAAATCTCAAACTTGAAAAATTTCCAGCAAGATTATGGCATTGCTCCCTAGCTCTAGATGTTTGTGAGGCCTTCATTATCCTTGTTGTCCAAATACAGGAGGATATGTGTGACCTCTGAGGTAGAAATCACTGGAGAATAATGTAATAAAAAATGTGTCATCCCGTATCAGCCTAGTGGAGCTAGGGGTTTAGTTTTCTTGATATAACCAGAAGTACATTTATAAACAGAGAGGGAGGGAAAGATAATTATATAAAGAGCTTTTCATGCCCTCTTACCATCACATGTGTGTTACTGCAGTTTATGAAATGGATTTACCAACAGTGCTTTTCTCTAGCATCTCATGAATTAAGCTAAACTCACCAAAATATGATGGCAGTTGGCCAATTTATCTGAAATACCCTCTTTTCCAGTAACCCCTCTGCTGAGCCCTCATGCTAGGTCCAACATTTGTTGTCCCCAAAAGCCACTGCAGTTTCCAGACACTCAGCTTCCCAGCAGGCTGTGGACAGAGCCTGATGCAGTAGATGCTTCTTGCTTTATATTGCAGTTGTTATCCTGGAGACATTGAGAATGCCTATCAGGGGATACAAATCAGTCCCAAACACCTGAAAAGCTCCATCAGTATCACTGTATACATGATCTGAGCTGAAGAAGAAAGAAAAAATTTTTGCACTGGGTAAACTGACTGGTTTGCCCTGTCAAAAGCCTGCTCATGGTACCCTGGCTACAGCTGTTTTAGGAAATGAAGCCCTTCTAATATCTTTCTTTTTATCTCTTAGGGTGAAACAAACTGAATTGTTTGACAGATGGAAGAGCCTACAGATGTGCAAGTGGGAGATGAATGTCACTGAAGCTAATTTATTCAAGTAAGAGTGGTCCACATGGATGAGACTGAGTAAGATTTACTCCAGTTTGAGTTTAGCTTCCTGGAGAAGGGCCAGACCAGAGTGAGCATTATAAAACTGTTGCTGTTGGAGCAACATTCTTCTGAAGAAATACAGAATTTTTTCTCTTTAAAAAAATCAGCAGCAAGAATGAAAGAGACAGTGGAATGAAAGGGACAGTCTTTCTAGGCAAGAGAGGGAATTTGGTATGGGGAAGAGTTTTCCAGGTATAATTCAGGGAGATGCGAAGCTGGAGCCCCGATACCACACTGTGGTGGTGTAAAATGGTGGTGTCATTGGTGACAATGCAAATTTCTCCTTCAAAATACTAAACCTGTGTTTTTTTAGTGGTGTATAAGGTGCTGTCAGAGCTTGTTTGTCACTTCCATTTTTTTTTTTTTTTTTTTTTTTCTATATCTTGTCAGCTATTGCTCCTTAACTATCTAAATATTTTTCCCCTATTTGTAGACATCTGCAGTTTGTTTCTGTTGTGCTCTGTGACATCTTTGTGTGACTTCCTCTTTGCCAAAGGTCTTTCATGAACTTTTGAATTTGGTCTTGTGAAAGCAGCAATAGAAAGAAGCCAGAAGCAGTATTTGAATGTTGTATATTAGCATATTCAAGGGCAATACTTGAGTAAGTATAGAGAAACCACATTATCTCAGAGTAAGTGGAATATAGCCTGGTTAAGTCTGTAAGTAAGTGACATGATTCAGAGCTGTTTCTTGGAATAAGGTCCCACAACTTTCTCTGAAATTCTCTTTCAAGATTTCAAGAAATAGCTGTCATGAGTTACTGAGAGAATGTCAGGATGCATGTGCTGAGTTAGTCATTAACATCTTTAAAAATAACTAATTGTTAGTCCCAGACTCACAACAATTTTTTCTAACATGAGCTCCACACATAGGTTTTTAAGGTTTTTTTTTTAGTGTATTTTTTTGTGTAAGTTACTTGATGGGTTATTATCAGAGCCCATCTAAAAAAAAAAAAAGCCATTCAGTCTGAAAGACAGCCTGAAGTGAGAGAACCAGTGATTGTGCATGGAGCACATTCAAGTGCAAACCCAGAGGTAGGAGCAATGAGAAAAGGCTTTGTAAAGACCATCAGAAGGAGTGTCACTCTCTTTCAGGTCACCATCACCAGCTTGTTAAGCAAACAACTCTTTTCCATCCTAGACAGTGTGTTGAGAGAAGGAGATGAAAGATTCCTATCACTGGCTAAACCTTCATGAGTGATGTATCACTGCTCCAAAGACTCCCACTGGCACATAAATGAAACCTGACCTTTGCTATCTGGTTCCAGGAACAATTGCCATGCGAGTCATTAAAAAACAAACCAAATCAAACCAAAACAAACAAAAGCAAAGTTCAAAAGTCTTGTTTCATTTCTGTGTTATGAAGCAGAGACTTCAGCGTGTGTACTCCCATCAAAACTGGCCAAAGTCTCTGAGTTTCAAGATGGGCTAAAAGGTGATGGTCTAACAACACTTAGAGTTGTGGGGATATCAAACCTTTGCCAGTTTTGGACAATCAGCTGAGATGGGGAGAATGCAGCAGAGGTTAAACGGCAGCTATTTAAGCATTAAGGAGGGAGGAAGCACAAAAATGACACTAGGTCTTGCATCTGGAGACTAAGGAATACAATTTCCTTGGCAGTCTTCCTTCATCAGGTATCAGATGTTTACAGTAAGGAAAATTCCTCTGGAAAACCACTAGGATGTTGAAGAACAACATTTATTCCAATTCCTTAATGCAGAACTAATGAGGAGCTTTTTCATAGCTCAGATAACACAATTGAATCCCACTGCCTGCTTGTAATTATTTAATGATTTCATTATTAGAAATGATTCATTGACTCACTGAGTCTGAGTTGCTACCTTGATCTTTTCATCATACTGTGTCATGCTGAATGAGTCCTGTGTGTAGTAGTAATTGGACATCACTGAAAATGTTTGCATAATTCTGCATTTGCTTTCTGGTGCTTGTAATAAAGTCCATAAAGAAGGCTTGCTTATTCTTCCAGCTCATAATGAGGACACATACCCCAGAGGCAAGGTATTTAATCTAGGTTATCTGAGAGAACTTGGGCTTGGTCTTCATATTTGTGCAATTGCCATGACATGAGTTTTTTATTAAAGGTATAAGATGCATAGACTGAGAAACAAACCAGCTCTGCAGCCAGACTGAGCTCATCTCAGGGCTTCCAGTTCCACCAGTAAAAGCAGGAAAGCACTGAGGCAAAGATGGGAGCAAAGGAAGGGGCCCCTGTTTGGAAAGCTACTTTTTGTTTTTAAATTTCATACGAAACTTTTGGTAAGGGGGTCAGAGCTTTTTCTATGCTTTTTCTATCATACCCTGAATCTGGTTTTTGTGATTGGAGAACTGTTCTTTTTTTGGCATTGGAATACCTGCCAGCATTTTGTCCCAGCAACAAGGAGAATTCTGGCCATTTCTCTGAGACACTGGAGTTGTAGCCATGACCAGTCTACCCGAGACACATCTGTTAGGGCCACATCATCTTCTTGCTGCAAAATCAAAGGCAAAGCTAAGACTTCTGAATCTTTTTCTGTAATCTAAGTGTGCTTCACCGTAGCCTGGTAAGTGAACTACTGTCCTTAGGTATTGCTGTGATTAAGTCCCTGCACTGCCAACTTTTCACATCCCAGGTGAATTTAACTTTAACCCCTTCATTTCCTGACCAGTGATGAGTAAATAACTTACAAAAAGTGACCTCTGAAACACAGAGGGGTTGCACTGTGTGATGGTTTCTATAGAATATGGGAGCACAAGCTTAAGTTTTGGGATCTGGAGAAGGGCAGAATTTGCACTTGTATTTGTTGCAGCCTTGAAGAGACAGATTCATTTTTTCAGGTGGTTTGAGGTATTTTTGGTTGCTGTTTTTGTTTTGTTTTGTTTTGTTTTGTTTTTGTTTCCCTCAGCTGTGGAAGATTTCTCTGAATCTGAAAATTTCTAAAGAAAAATATAATAAACCACCATTTTACTCCTCCTACAGCTAAAGATTTTCTTTTTTCCCTTGAGAAGTGTCTTTTTGGGAGTGATAGTAATTGCAAATCCTAAACCATGCTATCAGCTCCTTGATCTTATTTATCTCTTTTTTTTTTTTTTTTTACAGGTCCACTTTGTCAAAGTGTTGCAATGCCCCTGCCTTTCTGTTCACCACCCAGAAAAATACTCCTTTGGGAACTAAACTGAAATATGAAGTGGATACTAGTGGAATCTTCCATATCAACCAAGAGATCTTCAAAATGTTTCCAAAGGTGCCTCGTGGCTCTGCACATTTGCAGAGTCAACTTCACTCTACTTGCTGCATTAGATGCTCTCCTATAGCCAAGCATTTAGCATTTGGCTGTTTGACGTTTTTAGAAAATTCATGGCTTATACTTTGAAAACATTTATTTTTTCTATGTTGTTTTGGCTGATTATCCTATCTTCTAGTGGCCATCTGCTCAATATATATGTACTTTTCCCTGCAGAATAGTACTGACTTAGCAGCAAAGTGGCTAATGAAATAACTAAAGAAAAAGAGGCACTTACTGGCAGAACTTCTAAAAAGTGCTAAACTCACATACAGTAAATCGACCATTTGATCTGCTTTTTTCAAGGACATAATTATTATTCTATTATTATTATTCTATTATTACTCTATAATTCACAGAATCACACATGTCAGGGGTTGGAAAAGACCCTTGGAGATCATCCAGTGCAACCCCCCTGCCAGAGCAGGTTCACCTGGACCAGGTTGCCCAGGATGGTGTCAGGGCAGGTTTTGAATATCTCCAGAGTGACTGTGAATTGATATTCACAATGAAAAACCATTTGTCATATTATTTCCATATTCAGCTTAACTGTGAACAGACTGCACAATTTTAAAATATTTTCATCACAGTTCCTCAGAACCTTTTCAGCAAATAATCCTTGACCTGAGGGTCATTTAGAGCTATAACCGACGTGCAGAAATGGGCTCATGTGTCTAGTGATTTATTATGAAGCACACTTCATAAATCTATAATGGTACATTTAGGGGGGCATAGCTGAACGTCATCCCTTTCAGAAATTCATGAAGATAGTCAAATTAAGTACTTGGATTTGGGTCCGTTTGCTTTCTGAGCACTCCTAAGAGGAAGGGTCATGCTGTTATCTAAATGTGCACATGGGGAACTGGGGCAGAGCAGGAAAAGAACTCAGATCCGGGAAAGCACTTTGGTAACTGATGACAAAGAGGGGGTACACCTCAGTCCAGGGGTTCAGTCCTCAGAACCCTGCCTGACTGCACAGATGAATGCATGAAGGACTGTGTGCCTATGCTTTTGCTAGGAGACTTCTGTAGCAGCTATTTTATGTATCCAGGTATGCCTTGAGGATGCTCTGAAGGTTCTGTCACGTGCCAAAATGCAGCTGGGATTCACTAGGCAGCAGCTTTGTGGCCAAAGACACCTTCAGGCTCAGAGCTGTAGGGCTGCAGCAGAGCAAATTTACCAAATGAAGGCAAATGGAGAAGATTAAGGTTGGAAAGCACAAGGAGCAAGGCTGTTAAGGGCAAGAGCTTTGTGCTGAGTGTGGGGACCTGGCTTCTGATCTCCCCTTTCAGGAGTGCCAGGGTGCTTTGTCTTAAGAAGTCTCTGGGTGAAGCACAGACAGCTCTATAATGCCTCTCTGTGAGGCATCTGCTGCTTTCCTCAGACAGGTGTAATTGCAGGGCCCTTTAGCCCCACAGCACACGACTGCTACGGAAAGATCCTGGGAATAATCACCTAGAAATGTCAGGCCACTGTCTCATCTCTCTGTGGCCTGCCGTACGGAATCATTGATAAAATATGTATGTGCCAAAAAACAAGCACTCTCATGCTTATGTAAGCACACCCCTACATATTTATAAGTGCAGCTCAGCTCTGCGTCACAGCCCCCTTGCCTAAAAGCCCAGCTCTGTTCTCAGGGATGTGATTTTTCACTCTCTCCTGCTTCTGCAGCAGCTGCATGTCTGACACTGGAATAGGCTGCCCAGGGAGGTGGCCAGGTCACCATCCCGGGATGTGTTTGAGGGTCGTGTAGATGTGGTGTTGGGGGATGTGGTTTAGGGGAGAACTTTGTAGAATAGGGATGGGGATTGGACTCAGTGATCCCAAGGGTCTTTGCCAACTTGAAAGATTCTGTGATCTCTGTATATGAGGACAGATTTTTGGTCAAAGACTGCAGAAAGATGTGTCCTACACAAGTCCAGAAAGGTGCCTGACCAAAGGTTCTAGGCACTGTGGGTAACACAAGTGCTAATTAATAAATATTAATGCTGTTAGCACAAGGTAGCAAGCACTAAAATTTGGGCTAGGTTCTGATAAATATGTAATGTGCTGTCTGATTTAGAGAGACTTTCTGGACTTTACTAGCTGCTTTGGGACTATGTGTGCAGACTTTTCAGAAACAGGACATCAGACCCTGAAAAGTGAGAGGTCTGCTGGCAGCTTGGAAGTCAATGCCTAGGTCATGGTCATGGCCCATGCCCTCATGTATAAATCAGAAGGGGAAACAAGTTTATAAAATGACTTACTGCATTATAAAGTCTGGGCAAAACCAGGTTATTGCTTTTTATTCCCTCTGAATTAGTTGCCCATACCACCTCTTAATTGCTCAGAAAGCAATCCCATCCAATGATGGATGCCATGGGAATACTGTGGGCCAAAGCCAGCATCAGCTTCCTGTGATAGGTGCATGCAGCAGCACATGAAAAACAAAAAAGAAATAGTAAAAAAAAGAGAATTGTTGCCTTCATGTTTCAGGATATTTAACCCTTTACTTGCCATGATGTTGCAGGACATGCCGTACCACCGCTCCCAGTTTAAGAAATGTGCAGTGGTTGGGAATGGAGGAATTCTGAAGAACAGCAAGTGTGGCCGGGAGATTGACAGTGCAGACTTCGTGTTCCGGTAATCACCAAAGCACCATTTCTGCCTTTTTGCCTGTTTTAATGACAAATAAAGTATTGCAAGGCTACTCTCTCTCCTGTGGAGACATGGGATTCACCCAGCTGACCACAAAGAGTGACGCTGCAGGAAAACACTGCTCTGTGTAACATTTATTTAAGATTCATGCTTTGAAGAATGATTTCTCCCTAACTCCTTGTGGTTAATCATTAGCGTACTGGCATAGCTGATGTCTTCTTTCAGTCCCTGTCAGTCAGGTTGTGGATTTATCCTTCCATGGGCAGTATCCTGTGAACTTGGCTGTGATTTTTCTGGCACAGCTCTTAACCAGAGGTACAACCTCTCTGGTGCATCAAGCAGGATGGTCAGATGTTATTAGCACCATGCTGTTCAGCTGGGAATGTATTTATGAAGTGGTGCTGAGTGCAAGTTCTGGATAGTAGAAGCTGCAGTTGTCTCTGTGGCAGACTCCAGGCTGTGCAGTGATGCTGAAAAAACTTGGAAGGTTGAGTGTCTTCATGTTGTGCTCCCCACCACACATAAAGTTACCCAGGTTTTGCTTAGACTGTTATGTCCCATGATTTGTGTCCCTTTAGTTTAGCAGCACATTTATCGTCCTTAGTATAGATAGGAAAGATTTCTTTATTATTCATATGCATGACTAATCCCTCTCTAAATCCTGTTAAGCTCTTCCCTCGGGTTGTGGCATATGACAGCTAGCTCACAGATTTATGACCTGTTCTGAGGAAAAGAAAAATCTTTTTACTTCTCTTGGCCTATTTTCTGATCTTGATCTTGGAATAATCGTGCGTAAATCAATGTATTTCTCTGATTTCCTACCAGCAAAAATTGTATCAGATTTTGCTCCTTGCATTCTGAATTTAATTTGGCATCAAATGAGAAATAATTTTACACAGCTTCACCATTCACTGTTTCCAGGCCCTTGTGTCTGCCTCTTGTGCCCCCTCTGTAGAAAATTATCTTAATCTGTGAAACAGCCCAGGCTTCACATAATTTGTATCTTAAAAGCCCTGTATGTCCCACATATATTAAATAATTGTAGATTCCTTCCTACTATGTTGGATTACAGTAAGCAATATTGTTGAAAGGCATGGGACATGTTACACATGGAGATGACAAGCTGTTGAGTGAAAGTGGAAGTATGGGAGCAAATGTCATAATTTATGTGTAAGAACTTTCAGTGCAGACCCCTTTTTAACACTGTTACTCTCACTTGAACTGTACCAAAACAGATTCAAAAGAGCAGAGCAGAACTTTGGAAGTGGGTTGCTTTTGGTACCAATAATTAATTAAATAGAGGCTTAAGTAGAGCTGAAAGGTAAATAAATACACCCAGTACTTGTGCAAAAGAAACCTCTGGTTCACAGTCCCCAGTATATGTGTGACCAGTGTTCTGCATGCTAGTGCTCATGAGCTTAAGGTTTGCTGACATAAAGCTTGTTATTAAGCTCAGGTCTGAACACATCCACTTTCCAGTCTAACACCAGTTCACCAGACTGTCAGGAATCATAGAATCATAGAATCATAGAATGGGCTGGGTTGCAAGGGAGCTCAGAGATCATCAAGTCCAACCCTTGATCCACTCCCCCTGTGGTTCCCAGCCCATGGCACTCAGTGCCACATCCAGGCTCTTTTGAAAGATCTCCAGACACGGAGAATCCACTACTTCCCTGGGCAGCCCATTCCAAGGGCTGATCACCCTCTCCAGAAAGAAATTCTTTCTCATCTCCAACCTAAACCTCCCCTGGCACAACTTGAGACCCTTTGTGCCCTCTTGTCTTGCTGAGAGTTGCCTGGGAAAAGAGCCCAACCCCCCCCTGGCTCCAACCTCCTTTCAGGGAGTTGGAGAGAGTGATGAGGTCTCCCCTGAGCCTCCTTTTCTCCAGCCTCAACACCCCCAGCTCCCTCAGCCCTTCCTCACAGGAATTCTGCTGGATCCCTTCCCAGCCTCCTTGCTCTTCTCTGCACCTGCTCCAGCACCGCAAGCTCCTTCCTGAACTTCCTGAGGGGCCCAGAACTGGACACAGGACTCAAGCTGTGGCCTCCCCAGGGCTGAGCACAGGGGCAGAATCCCTTCCCTGGACCTGTTGGCCACGCTCTTCCTCAGCCAGCCCAGGATGCCATTGGCCTTCTTGGCCACCTGGCCACACTGCTGCCTCCTCTGCAGCTTCCTGGCAATCCAGACTCCCAGCTCCCTTTCTGCCACTCTGTGCCCAGCCTGGAGCTCCCCGTGGGGTTGTTGTGGCCAAAGTGCAGGACCCGGCACTTGGCCTTGTTTAACCTCATCCCCTTGGGATCAGCCCAACTCTCCAGTCTGTCCAGGTCCCTCTGCAGAGCCCTCCTGCCTTCCAGCTGATCCACGCTCCCCCCCAGCTTAGTGTCATCTGCAAACTTGCTGATGATGGACTCAATCCCTTCATCTAAATCATCAATGAAGATATAGAACAGAACTGGGCCCAACACTGATCCCTGGGGGACACCATCTTGATCACAAGCAAAGAAATTATTTCAAATATTTCAAAAAATGCCAGTGGTGCTTGTGTCCAGGGGATTGCACCCAAGGTTTTCCTGTGAAATAAATGCTGATAGCAATTGTAGTACAATACAACACATAGACGCACAGAGGTGAACTGCAATTTCTTGTTGTTACTGTCTATCTCCATCTACTGGCCAGATCTGTGATGTAGCACTGCAGGGATGATTTTTCTGAATCTTATGACAAAAGTACAGTTTATGCAGATTGTATAATTTTTACAAGGAATCATCCCTTAGGAAAAAAAAAAAGAAAAATCAGTCTTTAGCAATCCTGGTGATGGTTTACTGTTCAAAAATATCAAAGCTGAAATTTGAAACCGTTTTTTTGGGATAGAATCTGATGAGCACAGTCTCCAGCACTTGGTGGAACTGAGGATGCTAGAGGTCTTCAGAAGGATGCTGTGTGACCTAGCAGAGCAAAGTGCTGGGAATAACATTGCCTGTGAGAAGGATGAGGTGGCTAAAAAAAAATTTCTGATGGAGAGAGATTCTCTGGAAGGTAGATGTGAACCTTCTGAGTCTGAGAAGGACTTTCAAGGATTTTTGTGCATTCCCCTGTGCACACACCTCCACCCCCCTTCCACCTGCCCCCCCACTGACTTGTCCTCTCCCTGTGACTGAAAAATTGTGATCTGAGGAAGAAGTTCTTCAGCAGGAGGGTGCTGAGACTCTGGAAGAGATTGCCCAGAGAAGCTGTGGCTGCCCCCTCCCTGGAGGTGTTCAAGGCCAGGTTGGATGAGGCTTGGAGCATCCTTGTCTGGATGAGAGGTGTCCCTGCCCATGGCAGGGAGCTTGGAGGAGATGAGCTCTGAGCTCCTTTCCCACCTCAGCCATCCTGTGATTCTGTGACGGCAGCTGAGCTGTAGTTCTGAGAAAACACTGAGCATCACTCACCCTAAATACATTCAGACTTTTCACACACTCAGCCCAGCTCTGTGGTTGTATGGAGATGTTTGGGAACTGGGCACAGCAGTGTTTTTTAAATGTAGGGATCTTAACTGTGGTGGCTTTTATTGTGGCCTGTAGACCCACTTGAAAAAGTTTTCAGACTGTCAGCAGGGATGTTACTCTAGCTTGAACTAAACTGTGTGCAAGGTTAATTGCAAGACCCCTTATGTAGCCTGTGATAACACATCATGAAGCCTTTTTTTGTAGCTGGGTTTTCCTTGGGAACCAAAGCTTGTGTGATGGCTTGCATGCATGCATGTGTGTTTCAGTGACTTCAGCATCTCTTGAGGGATGCTCTCAATTTCCTGAGATGAAGAATCTAGATCAAGGCCAAGGTGAGTGGGGGCTGTGTAAAGTCAGGGTTTGCAGATCTTCACAAATTTGCTCCTGACATCCTCCAATGGATCTGTAGAGTCAGGATTACTCTTATACTGCCCTGGGAAGCAGGTGTAAAGGGAAGCAGTTCTGGGTTAATTAAGGCTGGATTGATTTGTCTCTTGTGGAGCATTTCCTGTAAATTCTCTTGGGTCCAAACCAAAGCATGTTAAAGGCAATGTTACGGATATAGTTTATCTGTTAATTATTTAGTGCAGCTCAGCTGATGCTGATAAAGCCTGATTTTATAGGCTGATGATCCTTTCTTGTCATAAACTGCCCAAGTAAATAGCTGAACTGCTACTGAGGAAAGAAAATGAATGAACAGCAGCGACATCTTCATGAAGAGAGGAGCTCTGACAGACTGAGGTCTTCATGCAGCTCCTAAGAACTTGTTCCTCCATATGCACAGTTAGGGCATCAGGATGTTTAATGCAATTTTAAATTCTCAATCTGTTTGTATGTTTCTTGCTTGGAAGAAATGCTGACGTCAGTTCTGCTTTCTAGTCCTGAAAAGATGAAGGGAATTTTTTAAACTTTCTTGCTACTTTCTTCCCCTTCCAGGTGCAATTTGCCTCCCATATCTGAGAAATACCTTACAGACGTTGGGGTAAAGACAGATGTTGTGACTGTCAATCCCAGTATAATTACTGAGAGGTAATTTCTATTTTTTTTTTTTCTATTGCAATTTCTATTACTCCTTCAAATCTATCACTTAATTCTAACTGTTCCAGAATCACCCCCCCCCCAATATTACTTTAAATTGACACTGTGAATCACCCATTTCATTCTCAATTGACTGTATTCAGTATATGAAATCTGTAAAAACTTACAGAAATGTGTAAAACAATTTGACCTGCACATTGGTAATAGAAAGAAAGAATTATCAAGCAGAGCAGTCCTTTCCCTGGAAATCTTACACCATGCTTGCAAGCCCCAGGGAAATGTCTCAGAAATGTTTAGGGTGGAAGCACCTAGATCCAACCCTAAATTCTTAAATCATGTAACAAGAGTGTCTGTCATATGTTTTTAAAGAAATGACAGTTCAACTTTGTAGCCAGGATTGACTGAGTGATTTTAATTTTAAATTTGTTAATACCTTACTGCCACCTGGCTGATTGGGAGCATGGGGCTAATTATTGCTTTCCTTTCATGCTGGGGAGTGTGCTGCTTTTCTCAAGCAACATAAATTCACTTGCTTGCATTGTGGGCTTCTTTTGGATGTTAAGAGTTTATTTTAGAGATGTTCTTGCTGCACTTTGGCATTTGACACTTTTAATGTAGTTCTGCACTGCATAGCAAACTGTACACCTCACAAGATACTGGGAAAATCATGTTATTACTCATAAAATGGAAAGTCAGACATTATTGGAAGTGTGTACAAAGTCTGTCCACTGCTCAATGACTGCACTGTCAAAAGAGGGGAGAATATGGGGTGGTTTTTTTTCATCCCCCACGTTTTTTCCCTACATTTCATACTGATGCTTTAGCTACAAATGTAAACATATTCCTGTCAACTAAAACATCATTTCAGTTTTCTCTCAACCAGAAATGCTTCAGCAAAAGCAAATGTATTACCTGCCAGGTGTAAACTGAGCCAGTGCTTGATCTGACCACCTCTGGCATCCTTTCCCCTTTAGGTTCCACAAGCTGGAGAAGTGGAGGAAGCCCTTTTACGACGTGCTCCAGGTCTACGAGAACGCCTCCGTGCTGCTGCCAGCTTTTTACAACACTCGTAACACAGACGTTTCCATCCGGGTGAAATATGTCCTGGATGATTTTGAGTCTCAGCAAGCTGTTTATTATTTTCATCCCCAATATCTCATCAATGTCTCTCGCTACTGGCTCGGCCTGGGGGTGCGGGCCAAGCGGGTCAGCACCGGACTGATCTTGGTGACAGCTGCCCTGGAGCTCTGTGAAGAGGTCCACCTTTTTGGCTTTTGGGCCTTCCCCATGAACCCCTCAGGGATTTTTATTACTCACCACTACTACGACAATGTGAAACCTCGCCCTGGTTTTCATGCCATGCCCTCAGAAATCTTCAACTTCCTCCACATGCACAGCAAGGGGATCCTGCGGGTTCATACAGGGACCTGCAGCTGCTGCTGATGGGGATGCTTTTCCTCTGGATGCAGCTCAATACCTGTGCATGGTGTAGGAGGTTTTATTGCACCCTGAGATTATGCAATAATTGTTTGATATAAATTTCCTCAAGGCATTGCATCCCATAGGATCCCATAGGATACCAGCATCTTTCTGGCTAGCAGAGCTGGGTCCCTAACAGTGAGGCAAAACTCTTCTATCCCAGGGCATACACACTGCCCTGGAAAGTAAGTCACATTAGAAGCACATTTCCAATAGGTTTAGGGATAAACAGAGCACATTAATATAGTTACCATTTCACTATAAAGAAAAGTACCAAACTTTTCAGGAGAATTGGTGATAGAAAATTTTAGCATAAACTGTAAAACTTTACATCTATTACTGAATCAAGTACCTTGGGGCATCGCCAGATTTTATTGAAATCACTCTTCTCTGGCATTTTGGGATTTGAAAATATTCTCTAGCATTATAGTTTTAAGGAGAAGTATATATCTTGAGGTCTTGGTTCTGTAATGTCACAAAGTGTTGGTTAAAAAATAGCAGATAGACATGTTAGGAATAACCAAGACCACTTTATGAAATTTTTCAGCCAGAATAGAAGTCAGTGCTGAACTCCCATTCACAGCAACTGTGTTGATCACAGTGTACAGTTGTTTTAGACTTTCTTTCTTCTCCCTTCTTGTGTCTTGTATCCCTGATCTCCTCTACTGACTGTGTTTTATTTCTCATTTCTGTAAAGCTTTCCTTTTAGCTAACACATGAGCAATTTGTGTGTGCTTTCTCCTGCAGTGACCAACTCAGCTCCAGACTGGAGTTCTTATTGAAGAAACATGCTCCTTCAATCTTCTGCAAGGTTTTCCCTCGGGCTGAATAGCAAGGAGATTACTGCAGTTATGTTTTCTGACTTGATTTTTTTCTGGTTCAAATACCACAGGGGAAGATAGAAAAAAAAAAAACATATAATCTTTCTTTCTTGTTAAAGGCTTTGTTGCAGAGTATCTGAAAGATGATTCACTGTTGTGCAGGTCAAGTTAAATACTTTCAGGTATCTCTGCTAAGTACTGGCAGGAGAGGAAATTAAAATGCAGTGAAGATGCTGCATGGCATGGATGATGGTACTTGTTTTAAAATTATGTATCTCGAGATGTCAGATGTCATAACGTGGCATTTTTGTGTGTTGAGAATGATGTGAGGATTGTAAAAGGGCTGGTGCATATTTTGAAAAGTTACCAGTGTAACTCTGTCAGAGTTGTGCCAAGCTTAATTTTTCACCTGGTACAACTAGATTGGCAAAATCCTGATGTAGAAAAGATGCCAAATCTTGCTGGAGTTTAATTTGGCTGCTGCTCCATGGTTTGGTGAGCTGGTGGTACATGCCCTTTCCTAATGGAGTTTACTTGTGTGTGTTCTTAGTCTGAAGCACTTGGGCTGTTGTCCAGTGCCTTGTCTTGTCTCACTTAGGTTATAAGGCCTTTGATCAAGGATTTGGAGTGTAAAGTGCAAGGTCTGTATGAGGGATACCTTTTGTTTTTCTTTTTTTTTTTTGGGGGAGGGGGGGTTGGGTGGGAGGATGGAGAGGGTTTAAATCCAAATCTCAACTTGGATTTTGATTTCCGTAATGCACGAACGTGCAGAGCTTCTTTTAAAAGCCTCTGTGCTATGCTGAGACCCGTGAAAGTTGCTCACAGTACAGATAAAATGCTTAAAAAAGGAAGTGAGGCACAATGGTCTAAAGTCCCTGCTGACCAGCAGTGGCCTGGGTGGTATCTAAGAGTGTGATTCCATAGCCTTACACTACACCCTAGAGGTCTGATTACTTCAAAAAAAGCAGCCAGTGTCTTTAATTAAGGTGTCAGAGCTCATCTGGGGAATACCATCCAGGAGTAGTTGAAGGACCTGTGCTTAAGCTTTAAGTATTTGTGGTGTTGTGGTTTTGGTCATAGAGTTACACCACGTGTTAGTGAGCAGCACCTTGCATCAGCCAGCTGTGAAATATGCATTGCACTAAGAATGAACTTGTAGGTGAAATTATTTCCTTGATTCAATGTGCAGAAAGAGATCTGTGTCTTTGCTGTGTTCTGTGAATTTGTGTGCAAAGGGCTTTGATAAATGAAGTGCTGTAATGAAAGTGCTATTTAGAGAGCAATGTAACCCTGTGGGTTGGCCATCTTGCTGTGCATTAAGCTTTATAATAACAGGAATGATGCTGAAGCTGGTACCTAGAGCCCTTACTCCTTATTCTGCCTGAAAATGGGGCTAGTACTCACTTCAGTGTTGCTTTGCTGCTGCTGCTTTGCTAGGGTTACCTTCTTTAACAGGGGATTTTTTATTTACTATGATGACTGAAGTGAACAAAAGCAAGTGAAAGGAGTCTGATACATTGTCAAAAATACTTTAAAAAAGATGGGTAAGCACTTAAGAAGCATCCGTATGTTGGAGACAAATGGTGCAAAACCCTCTTTGCAGTTACAAAAACCCTTTGGGACTTTTTGGGCAGACAAAAGTATAAGCAAAACCCTAATTATGGTTAACCTGTAATTACAGGCTGACAGACATTTCCTTTCCTTTGTTTGCTTCCTATAAATGAGCAATGTAAATTCACCTAAGCTATACTGTAATAAGTGCAGTTTTACTGTGTTTAGATTTTGATCTATAGCTACTATATTTTTTTAATGATTCAAAAGTTTGCCTGCAGGATACTCACACATATGCACCAAAGGCCCAGTCTTGCCACATTTATCTGAAAAGAGCTCCCATTCAAGTGGATGGGTATTTTTTATTTGTGTAGGGACTGAAGAAACAGGCCCAGATATGTCTGTGCAAGTGTACATAGGTGTACAGTTAGATCTGAAAAGTGATTTGCAAGCCAGGGAGATACTTAAAGAAATATATATAAAGTAGCCCTTGAGATGAAATGAGTGTTGTAACCTGTTTACTTTCCGATTAATTTTTCAGGTGTTGCTCAGAAATGATTGAGAGAGTGAGGCATTTCTCAGAAATGACATATGCAGAAGCTTTCAGAGGTTTTGGTTGGGTTTTTTTTTTTTGGCCTCTTTACCTTGCATTGGGTGCTGGGCAGTCAGATACCTGCTGCTGTGCTGTGGGTCTGAGTGGAAATGCTGTGGTGGCAGCTCGATCTGTGGATGGATCCTATTGCTGCTCTGAAAATAAATACTGCCCAGGAGATTTTAGCTACGTGGAGGTCACTGCCTGTGCTGTGTCACTGTGGGGTGAGTGACCCAGCATTGACCAGCCTGAGCTTCTGCCCATCCTGCTTAAAGGGATGAAGAGAAGGGCTGTTGCAGAAAGGAGTCTCCTTGTTTTCTGCCCTCATTCTTTTGTGTACTGAGCATCAGAAAATGCTCTTCTGACATCAATAATTTGTGTGAGGCTCCTTTGTTTTCCCTTCTTCCATGTGGTCAAAGCTCCAAATGTCCAACCCTAACTCTCTCTGAAGCAGGGGATACTTGGGTGGTAAAAATTGGCTGTCAGGGAGCTGGGTGTGTTTGCTGCATGGTGTTGAGGCAAGTAAAGGGTGGCCATAGCACGTTGTGCCCCCACACAGAAAAGGCCCCTGAGAAATCCTGTGTTGCAAAAATCTGATCTGTCCAAGAAGAACTGCTGTCAGCTTTCTGGTACCACATCCTGAGCTCAAGCTGTAATCCCAGCTCAGTTGCTGAGGGTATGAAATCTGTGACAGGGAGAGGGAAAATTATAATAGTGTGATTTAATCTCCCAGTCCGTGTTATTTTGGAGAATCTTTTAGGGAGTTCTTCAGATCTGCATACACTGTTAATGCAAATTCAGTCTGAAAAACATAACTAGGACTCCTTCTCCTTTATTGCCAGGTCAACAGAGGAGTCTTTTGAGTCTGCCAGTGCTGTAATCAAAGCGAGTGAAATATTTAGTCGAAATAGTTCAGCTGCCTGCTTTTGATTTATGAAATCCAGCTTTGCTGTTGGACAGAATTGATTAAGTGGTGATAGGGCATTTTTAATATTTTATCCTATTTTCTGTGATTGTGACTGGGCTGTCAAAGCCATCTCATGAACTGGAAAGGGAGGGCTGTGCCCTGGCAGCTCCTCTGCTGCTGTCTCAGGGTAGAGGGGCATCACAAAGAGCAGGTCCCTGATCTCCTGGAAAAGTAAAGGGAATGCAGGAGATGGCAACCACAGTTGTGGTTCAGAGCCTTTAGTGCTGTGAAGTAACATGACAGCCAGGATAGACAAAGCTTCACAGCTTGCAAAGGCCAAGAGTATCTCCCCTCATCCCTGACAGATGCTGCCCCCCATGCTGCTGATGGTAAATTAACAGTGATGTTCACTTGGGGTGGTGGCATGGAGTAGATGGAAGGAAATAAATCTCTAAGAATAGTCCACTCCATGGAGGTTTAGCCAATCAGCAGAATGTTGCTCAGACTCTCAAGGACAAAAGCAATGGTGATGGTGCAGCTAAGTGGTTGTACTGTCCATGAAATTGGTCCTTTTTAATTTTCTGAGGCCTGGTGTCCTGTTAGCAAAGTAGTTATTGAAGAGAACACAAGCTTGAGTCTGGAGAGCTCTTTCCCCCATTTTGATTGCATCCAGATGTGTGGAACTTTGGATCTTTTACACATGTATGAAGAAGAAAACAGCAAAATTCAGCAGTTCCTAAGGGGCAAATTCTGGAGTGAGCTGAGGTTTTAGGGATAAAGGAGCCATATTTATGCTTAGGGCTTTTCCCAAAATCCAGTGAAGTCTGTGGGAAGTTCAGTGCACTCCAGAGCAAGCCTCCAGAAATGGGTTCTGACCAGGAAGAAGCAGCCTCCTGTTTCTTATGCAGTTGGTTTCAGATGATTTAAAAAAAAAAAAAAAATTGTAGATACAATGTGGTAGCAATACTATGTGTTTAACGGTGTGCATAAAAAACAAACTTACCTGGAATCAGAAATGTTGTGATTGTCACCTTCCCAGATTTCAGCACTTTTCATCTTTCCAAACTCATCTATGCAAAGCATTTCATTGTGGCTGTGTAAATCCCCATAAAATCAGAGATGAACCCCCTGTACCTAACTGTGAGTATGTGAATCACATGCCTTGAGAAAAAAGGTTGTGTTTTGGGGTTTTTTTCCTCTGATTGCTTTGAAACACCAGCTTAGGATTCATCAATTATATGAATCTGTTCAAGGCAGGATTCATCCCATTCCCTTTTAAGCCAGCACAATGTTTGCCTTTAGCTTCAACAGAAAAAAAACCAAAAACATCAGGTCCAATGCTTGTAAGTTGAGGTGATTACCTGCATCTCCCTAAACCCCCTTCCCAGGCTATCAACTTTCTATGCCTTATTATCATCCTGTGTGATGTGGGTGAGGCTGCTGGGCATCCTTGTGTTTTCTGCATGGTCCTCGAAATTGTGAAGCAATTGTGCTTAAGCTCTTCTAAAAACAAAACTTAAAGGAAATTCAAATGTATGCTAGGCATTAGAATGAGAGATGTTGTGTCCCAGGCTGACAGCACCTCCTGAAGCCCTTGAGGAACATCAGAAATGTGGGGCTGGGCCATAGTGGGAAACATGAAGAGAAATCTGCCTCAGTGCTTCAAGGACTGAAAGCTGTAAATATGTTACCAATGTGTTCTGACTTTCCCCTTAGAAGCCATTGATGTTCTTGGTGTTTGATCTCTGGGTGAACTGATGTACATTTTTCACTGTGCTAATCACTGTAAAATGTGTTCGCATGTGAAATGGTGACAAATCAAACCAACCAGCAAAGTCATATACCCTGTTGTCTAGTTCTTGAAACGCTTGTTCTACCTGGAAGCTTGGTGGACCAAGACACTGAGTTATCTCCAGTGCTCCATATGGCTTAGGAAGACTCTGGTTGTTACCTTTTTTTGGCAGAATTTGGTTAACCCCTGCTTGTTAGCATTGTGCTGGCCAAGTGGGACACACTTGCATGTGACAGTAGAGCCTATTCCCCTAATAGATGGAGAAAACTACCTGTGCCTGCTCCACCTGTGGCAGGACATGGTGAGTTTTGCTTCCTTTCTGTGTCCTTATTTTCAACGTTGGAACCTCTGTGTTCAGCCTGTGTAAATTGTACTGAAGAGCTGCTGCCTATTGAATGTGTCCCCCCCCCCTTTATATATTTCCTGACTTGGTGGAAAAGAAATAGTTTGGAAATACTGGGGTGAAACTGTGTCTTCAGGCAAGGAGAACTTAAAAAAAAATTTGTTTCATGTTTGTTATTTCTGTACGGGGGTGATTGGGTGTGGAGAAATCCAAGTCATGGTAGTTTCATGCTGGTGTTAATCCCTTATGTCCACTGATTCACCTTTCTTTTTTTCAACCTTTCCCCCTGTAATTTTTGCTGGTTGTTTCTGTGGCTGTATTATGGTTGTAATAGGAAGCCTATCAATTGATGTAAGCCATAACTAAAACAGTAATCAGGGTATATATATTTTTTTTCGGTCTGTGTCACTGTGTTTGAAAGATGATTTAATTCTATTAAAATAAACTACTTTAACAGTTTTATGGGAAACTGTCTTTGGGCCTCTTTTTGTGCCTTCTTGTGTTCATCTTGTGTTTTCTGCTGTTCTGTGTCTCTGAACACAAAGAGGGATAAATTAGTTCAGCTGATATAAATTGTTTCATATAACTAGAGAACACCACTGTAGAATCATATGATGATACAACACATATGTATAAGGAAATACAAAATACATGTAGGGCTATACAATGGTATAAACTGAGAATTTATATATAACTGCTGTTCAACGTGACACTCTAGATTGTAGCCCAAGTAAAGTAAATTATTACTAGAAGTAGCAATCTACATATGGACAAGCTTTGTAAATGCAATCCATGCATTTTGCCTACTTACACCTTCTTAACATCTCTGTTTAAACTCACCTTCCTTGAGCCTGGCTTACCTTACACAGCCAAAATCTTACAATTTTACACTTGTGTTAATATTCTTAGCATCAGGGAAATAGAAACATAAATGTAAAAATGTTTGTGGGAATAAAGAATAGCAGATTAAGCAGCCATTTTATTAATTTTTTCCCCTAAATTGGCTCTTCTGTGGCATGATATTGTTCCTAGATTATCAATTGGAATAGGAGTAGGAATAGAAAGAATACAGTCTTATTGTTAGCTCTGGTTATAAGGAATATGTAAATTACTTTGAAGATGCAGAGCTGTAGAAGATGCTGGAGGAATCAGTGCTCATTCTTGCTGACATTAAAACCAATGGATTTACTTCCTTCCCCCAGCTGCTGGTGATTATTGTTAGTGATTACTCAATCAAGAGGAGGAAACATGTGGAGAGGGAAAAATGAATAGGCAAATTGACACTGGATGATATAATTGCTGTCTGTCATGTTGCAAATTGCTCAGCTAAGCAAGCAATCAAAGAATGGTTCATTTCCTAATGACTGCAGCATCCGTCATTTTCCTCCGTGGCATTTGCAGCCTTTCCTCTGAGAAAGTCTGAATAAAAGGAAGGCTGTGGTGAATTACAGGGATGCTTCACCACAGTCTGTCTCTGGCATTGTCCAGGAGTGGATACTTAGGGAAAGAGCAGAAGAAGCAGGGAAAATAATAAATGGTCCTTCTCTTGGTATTCCCCCAGACTGGTAGTGCCTGTTTGTATTTTTGGCCTCAGCAATGCTATGTGAATCCAAATGGCAGATTTTTAGCTCTACACTCATTTGAAGTGATTCCTTTTGCTTCTGAGGGCTGCTCTCTCCCAAACGTGTCACCAAGATGCCTTCTGTTTGTGGGACCTGCTGGTGGAGCCATGGTGGATACAGACCTCCCTTCTGCCATTGCAGGCATCACAGGCATCACCTCTTGGTATACAAGCTTTATAAATCCCTATTTATCTGTTTCTATACACACACACCTTTTTTTTTTTTTTTTCCCTAACCAGCTCTAGAACTGTGATGAACATTGCTAACCAGGATCTACTTCTGGGTGCTAGCTGACAGGAAAATTTTATCACTTCGCTGGTTTCTTGGTCTAATGCTTCTGTCATCACTAAGAATCATAGAATCATAGAATTGGCTGGGTTGGAAGGGACCTCAGAGATCATCGAGTCCAACCCTTGATCCACCATTGCGGTTGCTAGACCATGGCACTCAGTGCCACATCCAGGCTCTTTGGAAATAGCTCCAGACACGGAGAATCCACTACTTCCCTGGGCAGCCCATTCCAATGCTTGATCACCCTCTCCATAAAGAAGTTCTTTCTAATATCTAACTTAAACCTCCCCTGGCACAACTTGAGACCCTGCCCTCTTGTCTTTTTGAAAGTCGTCTGGGAAAAGAAAGCCCTTGCAGTGGGACTGGATGGAGAAATAAACCAGTTAAAATCCATAAAGGAGCTACTGTCCATGACAGAGAGGGAAATATTCCATTAAGTGCTGCTACAGGAACCTTTTCAGCTGGGGAAGAAACCCTGGTTTAAGAGGATGTCAATGCCAAAGCTTCTTAAGTGCAGGAACTCAGAACCCACTGATTTCTTTCAAGGCTTGAAAACGATTTGAGTTAGCAAGTTCAGGTCTTAACCAAGATCTGGGACCATGAGTATTTTGCTGAAGGTGGGATGTAGAAAATAGATGGCTATGTAGACCCTGAAGACAAATCCTACCACTGGATCAACAGAGATGTGACAGGAAGGTGCCTCTCCAGGTGTTTGGTAGCAACTGTGTTAGCCCTCAACACACACCTGTGGGCAGAGGTGCAAAACAGAGCTCTGAAACACTGAACAGAATAATCCCTTTCTTGCTTGGATGAGTGATATAAAGCACCCCAAGCTCCCTCCAGCACGCTCTGATTATTTTTATCACCTAAGCCCACGGTTTTACCCAGTACACATGCACTGTCTTTTTCTCTCTTGGGTGTGTCACTTGTCTTTCCACAAACCTGCAGATTGAATGGGCAGTAGTTACTGCAGCTCATCACCACCAGCTTTGTTTTGCATTTCATTACAACTCATGGCAGTGAAATCACAGGCCCTGGATGCCTCACCTGCCTGTTTCTGCCCAAAACTGTAGAAAAAGGCATTGACACTGATGACCTCCCTCCTTGCTGACAAGATCCCTCCTTGTGATGACAATGATCCCTTGCTCATCCCTCTCTGCCTGCAGCCTCCAGCACCTTGGAGATGATGGGGGATATCACTGTCTGCTCCATCCCCTCTTACTTGAAAAATTATAAGGGTTTGGCACTGGAACAAGTTTTCTGGGGAGCCACTGAATCCTCTGTCACCAGTGGGTCAGAAACCAGGTGGTATGGAGGTCTTTGCTGATGGGGTAGCTGATCCTACAAGAGAAGGACAAGGGAACCTTCTTCTTATCTAGTTGATGTCCCTGCTCATTGCAGGGGGGTTGGACTGGGAAGCTTTAAAGGTCCCTTCCCACCCAAACCAGTCTGTGGTTCTGTTTGCTGTGACTTGGTGCTGCCTTTTTAGACCTCCAGACATGCTGATATGTGAGGGGTCTCCCAGATGCTAGGTTTGCTTCCAGGCAAACTTTAAATGATCTGATAGAGAATGATAAAAATCATTGACAAAGATCAGGTATCTCTCAGCTTCTTTACCTCTTTGGAAAGAAAAAAAGGACTCAGTACCACTGCTTCCCTTTCACAGGGAGCCTTTTTGCAAGAAATGGATCTTGTCAGGTATGCTAAGAGCCAGGACTGTCTTGCTGTCAGCTTTAGCAGACTTTCTGTCTTGCTGGACTTTGGGTTTTGGATTATGGAGTTGATCCTTTTCCCAGACAAGGTGAATGAAATGCTGTTGAGTTACCTGAGCTGATTCCTGGAGCTTCGTGGGAGTGTTCCTATCTCCCTGCCTGTTTGTTTAGCAGCACTTGATAAAACCATGGGCTGCTGTCAGGTCAGGCTGGCAAATGCCCTTCAGGCAGTGGAAATTAATCTTGGCAACATCCATGTTTCTGAGCACATCACTTCCCTTGAGAACTGCTGGGGCCCCGAGGGAGTCTGATATATTTGCAAATAATTTGCTACCCTATCCAAATGCCATCAGTCGATGAAATAAAATACTTGAGTCCCCAGTGCTGTGCTCCTCAGATGCTTCCCTGAACGTGTGGTGAGGGATGATAAATATGGAATATGCATCCCTTCCACTTGAATAATAAATGGAATTTTGAGTTCCCACAAAGGACCTGAGGTACTGTGTACTGAGAATCTCTTTCTTTTCTTTTCTTTTCTTTTCTTTTCTTTTCTTTCTTTCTTTTCTTTTCTTTTCTTTTCTTTTTCTTTCTTTTCTTTTCTTTTTCTTTTCTTTTTCTTTTCTTTTCTTTTTCTTTTCTTTTTCTTTTCTTTTCTTTTTCTTTTCTTTTCTTTTCTTTTCTTCTTTTTTTCTTTTCTTTCTTTCCCTTTCTTTTCTCTTTCTTTTTTTTTCTTTTCCTTTCTTTCCTTCTTTTTTTTTT